>NC_031788.1:11740292-11757448 GCF_001522545.3 Parus major
GGAGCCGCTGCCGGGGGCGCTGCGCCGCGCCGGGGTTTTTTATTTCCAATTTCTGATCGCAGCTGCATTTCCCTCCCTCCGCCCCCCCGCGCCGAGGAGGAGCCCCGGCTTTATGTGGTGCTGCCCGGGGAGCGCTCGGCGGCCGGGAAGTTCTTTGTGTCGCCGTCGCCTTACCCCTTTTTTTTTTTTTTTTTTTTTTTTTTTTTTTTTTTTTTTTGGTGTGTGTGTTTAAATGTATAACTTCATGGGGCTGAACAGCACGGCCGTAGCTATTCAGCCCAATGTGTCCTGCACATGCAACTGCAAAAGGTCTTTGTTCCAGAGCATGGAGATCAGTAAGTACCCGTCCTGCTGCTCCGGGGGAGGGTGCGGGAGGTGCCCGGGGTGCGGGGGTGCCCGGCGGCCCCGCCGCGGGCGGGGAAGTTCCCGCGGGGGCTCCCGGCGGCTGCCGGGACCCTTGGCTGCGATGCGCGTTCCTCCCGGAGTGGTTTTCCTCCCCGCTGTGTGCGAGCCCCGCTCTCTCATCTGTTGCCGCTGGGATGTCGGTGCGGGTGTGACACGGCGCGGGCCGGGCTGGCGGAGCTGCCCGGGATCAGCCTCCCCCGGCCGCTCCCCGCCGGCACCGGCGCTGAGATCCCCGCTCTTCCCCATCGCGACTCCATCACCGCCCGCGTCTCGCCCTCTCCCCGCCGTGCCCCGGAGCCTCTGCCCCGCGCCTTCCCCTGCGGCGGGGGTGATGCTCGGGGACCCCCGAGCCTCCTCCGGGGCTCTGCGCTACCCCCGTGTAAATCACCGCCCCCTCGGTACCGGACACCCGAGCAGGGCTTGTGGTTGGAAACCGGTTCTCCCCGTCTCCAGCCTCTCGGGGCTTTTTGTTCCGAAGGGCGATTTGGGTTTTTTCATTAATATTTTTCAACCCTCGCAGAGTAGCAGTGAGGGCAGTGCCTGACCTAAATATCTACCACTTCTCTATGTGCTCTTTTCCTCTTGGAAATGAGGTGCACGGAGGTGAGAGAGAAGGAATATCACTGGTGAGGGGAGAGGAATTAGTTGGGCTCTTTGGCAGTTTTAAGCAAATGGTATTTTCTGTAAAGGGAAGGTTTTCAAAGCATCCCAGACCGGGAGGGTTGTCAGGATTGTACCCTGCTTAGCACCTTGTTCAGTGCCATGAAATCCAAACCCTGCACAGTCTAATGCAAAATGGCCCAAAAGGAAAACTTGGGAAAGAGTCTGGATTTTGCATATATTCCTGGCACTGCGACGGGGCAGGCTGGCGCTCAATGCGTGCAGGGAGAGCCAGCTGAGCTGTGCCTGTTTCTGCTAGCACAGGATCTGCCCCGTTACCTCCAGCGGGGCTGCAGAGCATCTGTCCCTTGGTATTTTGGATGGCTTTGGTCCAGTGTCATCTGTCTTCTCCTTCTCCAGCTTCATCCTTGTTTAATTCAGGTGTCTGAGTCCCGGAGAAGGTCTGCAGGCATTTGTATACCGGGTACTAAAATGTGTTCATTCTGAATTTTAGCATAAACCATACCCTTTGTACTGTATGCACTTTTAATCTTGATTTAATCTCATTCATGTTCAGACAAAACTAAGCTGGATTTGCCTGATTTTATTAACACTACCGGTACTGAATAGACCATTATTCTTCCCTGACTTTAACAGGCCGGGCTAGATGTGCATACCAATAGCAGTGTATAAATAATGAAGATACAGTTCTTTTTTGTGTCAGCCAATTGCTGAACATAAACTGTGTCCCACAGAATCCCAAGGATGAGAGACTTTACTTTATGTCTGATCAAGGCTCATGGTTATGATAAAAGTTGTGAATTAAAACGTGTAATGTCTTTTGAAGAAAAATCTTCTATTCCAGTCTAACTCTTGGCATGAGGTTTTGTTGGAACAACTCAGGCTTTTAATTTCACTCCCTGACTTTTCAGAAATAGCATAGTTTATCATTTTCCCCCCCATTTTTGTCAGCATGTGAAGGGCTTGGTAAGAGGCAGGTGCTGCTTATGGATGGGGTGTGTGAGAGACAGGGAACAGCGAATTACACCGGAGGAGACCTTGCCTGGATTCGGATGGATGCTGTGGGATCCTCATGCCTGATGCTCCCGAGGTCCTTCCCTGACTTGTCCCCTGGCCTCTCTCGGCTCTGGGCTCCTGACACTCAGTTCCCATCAGCTCCTGGGAGCCTTGGGCTGAGCTCCCTTATTGCTGCCCTTCCTTATTTCATGTTGGGGTAGGTTTCTTATCACCAATGTTATTATTTATTTCCTGCTGATGGCGGGCAGCGTTCACTCACCTCTGTGCTACAGGAGAGCTTTGGTGGCACTATAGGGGCTGTTACCTGATCGCTTCCTCCACCTGGCTCCAGTGGAAAGGGCAGAGCTGATAAATAATAAGAGAGATAAATTCATTCTACAGCGTTTTTCCTCCTCCAGTGGCTTGATTTTGTGTATCTTTCTGATACGACTTAAAGGGAACCTCAGAGCAGCTACCACCAGATGCTCCTTAATTTTTCAGCCAAAATGTTCAGTTACCAGGCAGGAATGCCTCAGGAAAGCGGTACGGGGAGGAACACGCAAACTCGGCTGGTTTACAACCCTCTAAATAGGTTAACTGTCCAAGCGATGCCCAAACCCCTTTTCCTCGCAGGCTTTATTCCGTATGGCGGCTGCGGCGCTGCGGTGGAGGAAGCAGCTGGTTTCTGTGTGTGGCGCTCCCAGATTAGGATTATAAAAGGGTTTTTTTGGGGGCGGGGGCGCGAGTCTCGCCGGGCTGGAGTGCCAATATGCCGGGCGGTGCTAAGCAGCCAGACGTCTGCAGCAGTGGGCTCTAATCGCCTCGGCTGGGTGAAGGAGGTCAGGGGTGAGCGGAGTGGCGGAAGAAGCTGTAAATAACTAATTATTTGGCACGGGCAGCGGAGCGAGGCTCCGTGCCTGCCTCCCCACCTGCCCGCTCCGGCCGTCCCGCGGGCACCTGGGCATCCCTGCGGCTCTCTCCGCGCTGGGCGGCTCTCGGCAGAGCCTTTGCTCCTGCAGACACTTTGTTCGTGCACAGGAGTGATATCCCAGGCGTTTGGGATTTTTTTTGGAGATGTTTTTGCGTCTCCAGGAGTCGAGGCCGATGCCCCCATCTGCAGCACCGTGTCCGGCTGGACCGAGCGAACCCAGAGCGAGAGCGGGTTCCTGTCCAAGCCAAGACTTCTAGGTTTTCACATTCTTTGGTTTAATAACAAACCAAATGCATATGGCTCAACCAGGGATCACATCTCCTTTCCACTTTCACACTGCTTTTCTGACAAATGTATTTCTTTCCCGACACTGTCATCGGCACTTATGGTTTATTCCAGGGCAGGGTGGATAAGAACTGCGTGCTTCTTTATTCCCCCCCAAAGTTTTCCTCGTGGAGGGAAGCCAGAGCTGCTCCCAGCATTTCAGCAAGCCCAAAAGTGCTTGCACAGAGGATGTTCAGTTGTGGCATCTCAGTTTGACCTCAGCCAAAGCGGGGAGTTCCCCGTGTCTGGCTCTGGGCGGTGTGTCTGTGACAAGCTCTGCTTTTTGCTGAGGTCAGCGTCCCAAGGTATGATCCTGGAGGAGCTGAGCACGGGTGGCTTTTGCTTATGGTGGCTCAAGAGCTGTCTGTGTGTGCCTTTGGTCATCTCAGGGGACTCAGCCACTCTGCAGCCCCAGCCCTGTGTGTCCCCTGTCTCATACCCTCAGCCTGGACAGCACAGGGGTCTTTATTAAAATTACAGTTTATTTTGTGCCCTCAGGTAGTGATTTTAATCTTAGTGTTTTATAATTGATGTCAAATGGGAGAATGAAAAGACGCAGAGAGGGAAATGCAGGGAAAATAGTCAAACTTTGGTTTTCTTTTTCCTGTGGGTGAACACCTGCATTGTGCTGTGCTGCACAGCGGGACTGGCACACGGCACCAGAGGTGATCCTGTATAATCGGAGGTGATCATTTATAATGCCAAGTGGAGGCAAGACATGGTTCTTTCTTCCTTTTCAGGCAGTGTCAGGGTGTTTTCAGAGGAGGGTGTTTGCTGCAGTAAGTCCTGTTACCTTCTGGCATGGAGGCATCCTGCACCCCCGAGTGTTTGCTTCCGTAGGGTGTTTTTGGATCCTGTTTGTGAGAACACCAGAACTGAAGGGTGTGTGGAGATTAGCAACCATATTCTTTTCCTTAAAGCTAGGAATTCCCAAGGTAGGATCTGGGATTTCTAAATTTTTGAGATATTGAATTAGCTGCTACCACTGCTTCCTTTGCATATGGGGAGAAGAGCACCCAAAACTACATGTTCTTACTTTTATTTGCTGTTGCTCACCAAATGTACTAATAATTTTAGATTTCCCAGGCTGAAGTTGGTGGTTCAATAAATCCAGTTTTAGAATGAATTTGTAAACCCAAATTTTAAGTGGAGAGACATGAGGAGACTTTTCCAAGGGAAGTACCAAACTACATGGTGTCACTAAGAGAGGGTAATTACAATCCAGCTCCTTTCCTGAGTAACTCAGTGTACAGTCATGTCTGTCAGTGTTGTTTCATTCAGGTAGCAGCAGCCATCAGAATTTGCTAAGCCTAATTAGTGAAAAAAAAAGGTCATTTATTTGCAGTGTCGTCTCATGTGAAAACTGCCAAGCAGTTTGCTTCCTGGAGGAAGATCCCGTACTGGTGTGTGGTTTGTCTTATCAGATCCCTCCTGTTCTCTGGTACACAGTGCATCTGTTCCTGGCAGGTTTCATCAAAGGGATGAAGCCTGGCTGGAGAGCTGCTGAGCAGAGAGGTGCAAGGGCCACTTCGTGCAATTAAGTGGAAACTTCCTTCTCGCCATGAGCACGCTCCCAGACGTCCATAAAGCACAGGAATCATTGGTGTCAACGGGGATGTTTTTATGCAGTGTTCTTCCTGTCTGTGTGGCTGAATTGCTGGGTGATTATTTTATAACTATTTTGGGTGACAGGAGGTAGGTCACTCGGGCAGGTCCCAGGTGAGGAAGTGCATCCCAGACCTGCTCGGTCTGCGAGCGGCGCGGCCGAGTCCGGCACAGGGAGGAACGGGCAGGGATTCTGTGGCAGCAGGACCTGACCCCTCATCTCCATCTTCCAGAAGTGATCAGTGGCTGCTGTGTTGCTGCTTCCTTGTGCAGGGAATGCAGTAGTGGTCTGGAAGCTCCTCCAGGAGTGATGGGTGAGTGCAGGGTGTAGGGGAGCAGGTCAAGGGCGATCCCAGCGCTGAGCATGGGAGCAGCTCCCTGAGTGCCAGCACCTGGAACCGGTGCTGAGAGCTGGAGAAACCCTGCACACACACCCTTCTGAGAGCTGGAGAGACTCTGCACACATGCTCCACCGAGGGCTGACAAGTTTTCAATACTTGAGGAGGTCTCGGGGTACTGTGTGTGTGCAGACGCAGGCATAAACACATCCGTGAAACTTAATTTAGTAATACAGGAAAGTGGCTCCAAATGAACTGCTTAATGAAGTAGCTGGTAACCAGAGAAAGGAGTTTGGGGGTTTGGGCTTTTTTGATTGTTTTTGTTTTTTGTTTGTTTTTTTAAAGCAGATAAATTTCAGTTGTAAGAATTTATCATTCAAATCAGAGGATTTTGGGGAGCTATTGAGAGTAAAGAGAGCTTTGATGATTTGGCAAGAAATACAGCTTCTAAGGCAGCACTTTGATCTGCATTTTAAATGCTTCTTTGTAATGACAGTTTCACAATTTCTTTTCTCATTTTGAGTCAGTTTTGCAGAGGTATGTTTTGAGAGAAAATAGTAACAGCACACATTATTCTTGTTGGCTTTGGAGCCAGCTAGAACTTGTAGCTCATCCCAGATCTTTTGGCTACTGTGGTAAATTTATGACTGCACCAAAAAGGAAATTAGTAAAGATGTTAAATATTATCAAAGCTTTGCAAATCTTCTGAAATCTCTCCGGTGTGAAAACTAAACTTGAATTAGCATTTCTGCTGTGGTGTGTTGAACAGTGTTTATCCAAGCATCCACCTAATACTGCAGGTTCCTGATTTAGCTGGTTTTTTTCCCTTCTGAAGGACACGCTACTGTTTAGCACATGCATCCTTTTAGTCATGCCTTGCACCTGAAACCTTGGCTCTAATGACTCCAGCTTTCTAAAGACAGCCCTACTGGGAACCTTTTTCCTTCCCTTCTATCTACAGCACCTCCTCAGATAAACTCTTGTTGGAGGGAGAAGGTCGTTGGTGCCTGCATGTTCTTATACGAGAAAGCTTGTTGCATTAATTCATGTAGCATGGAGTGGGGTAAGAATTTGGAATGTTTGTTAAGATTTTAATTTAAGTTTTCTGTGTCATCTTGATTCCAGTCTGGGGAGAGGTTTATACCTCTCATTGGAAATCAACAGCTTCAAGCATGAGAACAAATAAGCAGGTTTTCCCAAATTGGTTTGGAGATGTGTGGCAGCTCTTCTGCTGCTGGTTTTGGCCTCTCCTGTGGCTCTGATGAGCTGTACCAGGCTGGCAGCTCTCTGCTTGTGGAACAGGTGTGTAAAACAGGACACACATTTCATTTGCAAGGTAAATTTGCCCAGGAAGTTGGGTCTTCAGTACATGCAGAGGGTACTGGTAGGCCTTAGATGAAGAATGCTGTGTGTACATTTGACTTGCATCCCTCCCAGACTGTCAGTGACTGTGCTCAGTGGGGCGTTATCCCTGTTTTTGGATCTCTTTGGTACAGGGTGCTGATTTGGAGCATGTGGCCCTGAGACATGTCAGTCATCCATCCCACTCAGAGATGGTACAACCAGGGCCCTGTCTGTGTTCAGGCTCAGGTTGGCATCAAGTCCACCTTCACTTTTAGCTTGTTTTTAACTAAATGCTGCTTTTTCACTGCGTACAGCGAGGTAGCAGTGCTAAAGCTGTAATCCCTCAGTGTCTCCTTTTTCTCCAGGTAGTCAGACTTGCCATTTCTCACTGATGCAGGACTAGGCTAATGCTCCATTTAGAAGAGGGTGTGTTTTTCACTGTGTGTGGTGTGTGTGTTCGCATGTCCCAGACTGTGGTGTTACATAAAGACACCTTGCACATCTTTGGAAACTTGCCTCACAAGTTGTCAGTGTTGGTGGATGTCCACAGTGCTTTCAAGTGGTTCACACATTTGTGTTTGGTGTATTCAGTCTCGCACATCTCTTTAATAAAGTGCCTCAGACTGGGTAATTTTTCACTTGCAGTATACACTGAAAAACGTGCAGTTAGAAAGGCAAGTGCTTCTGCACATGGTGGTTCTCTGAACCATTCCTGAGACCCTGCTGATGCCTGCAGAGCTGAGGGATTGTGTCTGTGATGGTTTGTGCTCTTCAGCAGGTGCAACAGGATTTCCCACATTTGCAAACTTGGCCCAAGCAACCCAGCAAAGCAGAATTTAGCCTTGGCAAATGAAAACTGATTAACCCCCAGGCTTGGAGCGTACCAAGGATGAAAAAAAGTTACTGGCACAAAAATCAAGGCTACTTTTCAAAGAATATGTGCAAGACATGGCTTGGGGATTTTTTTCCATCTCTTCATTCTGTCCAATATGTAAAGTAGCTGGTTTGTTACTCTAACCCCCTACAAATGATTGTCAGTAATAATTCTGTAAAACTGTGAATCAACTCTGCATGACTTTGTGCAAATAGACTGAGTAATTTCTTTGTTCTTTTCTTCTTACTTTGTAATTGGAGTCTGTAAAAGCCCAAAGGTTTGGTCTTGTGGAAAGCATGATTCATTTATTGGTGTCTGTGCCGACTAGTTATCTTTCAGTAATTCCAGAGTGCTGCTACAAGCCAAGAGTGATTCATACATGGCTAAGTGCACAAACAAATGGGGTCATGGCCATCTGCAGAAACTTTTCTAATCTATTTATGGTATCAGAGAAAGAAGTGGGTGTATTAAGGATGATGGAATAGGTGTCAATTACATTAGTGACTATAACTGGTTAAGTAACGCTCACCATTACTCAAAACCACATCTGCTCCTTGCTAAAGATCACAACAGCAGGTCTTGTTTAAATGTTAATGCAGGTCTGATACGAGAGATGGATTGAGTGTCTAGCCTGCCTCCTGAGGAGCTGTCCATCCTCACAGCTCTTCTGCTTTCCTTGAGATTCAGACAGGGATCAGGAACTTGCACTGGGAATATTTGTAGCTAAGTCCATCTCTGCTGTTGCAGACCTTGGTCACTGTAAGCTTTACACACAGAATTTGGCCTTAACTTGTGTTGATGTTCAGGGTAGGGTTTGTCATTGGCACACCAGGCAGAATGGCTGTGCTGCATCTCACAGTGCTGCTCAGGTGGTCAGTTTTCCCTCAAATGCATCTTCAGCGGTGTAAAATCTTGAGGGAAGATGACCAGCATCTTACAAGGTGGCCTTTCTCTACTTCTGTCCCTTTTTACTAGTAGTGAGAATTAATTCTGCCTTTATAACTCCAATAACAAAACATCCCTGGCTACAGCTTTGTCAGAACTGTGCCCTGGTCAGGCTTTAGGCTTTTACTTTGGGGGAGACCACTTGTTCTTGCCCTGCTCAGGGATGGAGGAGCCAGGCCCAGGGCTGGAGTTGGTTGTGAGGAAGAGAGAGTTTGGGACCAGTGATAGGAAAGAGCAGGGCAAGAAGCATTCCAGAGGTCTATGGTTGGGGGTCTCTGGGGGGCTCCCTCTGGCCCCTGTCTGCCAGAGCCTGCCTGCTCATCAGCCTTGGGTGCTGCAGCTGCTTTTGCACCTGAGATACATGTACCCAAGGAGATCTTGCCCTTGCAGAGCATGGAGGGGTCTCACAGTGCGTTAGAAGCGTCCCACACCCGCAGGATGGATGAGTGTTACTCACGATGGGGTTTGGAAGTGGCCATGGCCTTGTCTCCCGAGCCCTGGGAGATCCTTACAGTCACTGCTAAGTTTTTGATTTCAGAGGACTTGATTAGAACACAGAGCTCACAGACTCCAGTTTTTGTAAACTGAATTTAAGCATCAGCACTGGCCAAAAATATGGAAGAATTTGGCAATACATTGTTGTTGTCCTTTCACTGATGTTTTGAGCGCTGTTTCTGCTGCACCCTCACTGCACGTGCTCCCATGAAGGGAGACAAGGCCTGGCTGACTCCCTGTGAGTTCTCTGTGGAGGGGGAAGTGACCCAGACTTTCGCCCAAAGGACTGATGAGCCTCTCCTGATGTCTGAGCAGCTTTCTTCTCCTGCCCTTGCTTTACTTAAGTCAACAGATTGTGTAAGCCACATGCGAGATTTACCTGCAGGGCAAGTGGGAGAGAAGCAGTGCCATTTGGATGAATTCCCAAGAGACATCTAACCACTGAGTGTTCAGACTCACATTTCCAAGCCTGAGTCCTAAAACAGTCCTGAGTCTGCTCGTCGCCTCTTCCATCCGTGGCTTTGGCTGCCGAGGATGAGTCCCAGGGAATTTGCCGGCTGCAGCCGCTGGCTGGCAGCTCCCCTGCGGGCTGGGCTCTGTGCTGAGCAAGCTTGGAAATTCTCCCCCTTAGTGGTTTCTGTTTAATGTTATGATTAATGTCGTTGTTTCTTACAAAAGCAAAAGATCCCCCCCAAAGCAGAGCGGATCCCCGCGCTGCCCACACCCTCCCGCGCTGTTTCCCACGGTGCTCAGGGCACATGGGGCTCACCCTTGCAGCCCTGAGCTCTCTTCACGGGGTGGAACCCACAGCTCAGCAGCTGAAACGAGCCAGGGTTGGGCTTGTCCTTGATGCCTGGTCCAGGCCTGAAACCAGGCTGGATTTCCTTGTGCTCCTCCCAGGTGTTGGTGCAATGAGACCTCGAGTCAGTGGTTGTTGGTGTCCCCTGCGCTGGCTTGGCTGAAAGGGCTCACTGAGGGCAGATGTCTTTCCTGGAGGAGCAAGTCCTGCTCTTTCTGTGTTGTTTTCATTATTTCCACCATTATTCCACTTTACCAAGGGTGGTCTCTTGGCTTCAATACCTCAGAATAGCATATACAGATTAGGCTGTTCATCACTGAGCTCTGAAAGTACCTTGGCCTGCTAGGTGCTCTCGTTAGGACACTGAAGAAACAACGATTGTTGGGCACTTGCTTCACATAGTTCAGGGGAAAATTATCTTAAATTGCAATTATTTCCTACGTAATAAGCAGGAATCTCATTTTTGTTGTTACACTTACATTACTGTAATGGGACTTTGCTTGAATGGGAAGATGTGTTTTCAAATTCTGCATTTCCCTCTCCAACTGCTCAGACACACTCAAGGTGTGTAACACTTAATGATACTGATCACTGGTGTGTAATGCAATCAGGGTTTATGTTTCTCTAATGTGACTTATTCATAGCAGTATATACACACTGCACCTTCCTCAGCTTTTTTCTGGGAATCATCATCTCTGATGAGCCAGAGATGGGCTCAAAAACAAGGGGAGGGGGCAGAAATCTCTAATGGGGGTCCTGTGTGAGGTACAGAACAAACTGCAGTGTTACAAACACGTTCTGTCCTGCTGATAGCTTTTAATCCTCCTTGTCTCATGGGTTTTCTTGATAAATATACTTCTCAGCCTCCACTGAGTTGTCTGAATTGTAAGGAACAATAAACATAATGGACAGACTCAATTTAATAGATTTCGCTATGAGCTATTTATTAGTGCGGCTTTTTAAAAAAATAAGGAAAAAGAGATGACTGCATTTATTTACTTGAAGTGCAGAAAGCAGCTCTTGGAAATCCAAGGGAAGCGTGCCTGAGTGGGCTCAGTTCAGCTGGTGGCTGTGGAATGAGGGAAGGATCCATCCTGCTGCGAGCGCCGGCTGGTCTGGAATGGGTTAACAGTGTGTGCAGATGTTCAGGAATTCCTCTTTTGACTTGACCGTGGGGTTTTGCTGCTCTTCAGAGCACAAGTGCACTCCAGTCACAGCAGGTTCATGGGTTTGGAGATGCCTTTCATCCTCTCCTGTTCTTGCTGCGTGCTCGGGAAGGGATCACGCCGTATCTTGCAGCCATGTGTCTTCCTTGGTTGCATTCCTAGAGATTTGCAGACCCACATAAAGCATCCATTAAATTAAGCAGAATGGCCTTTAGAAAGCTACGTTTCAAGTGGAAGAAATGCTTTATGTAACGTAGGGGTATGTGAGGGGACCTAAATACAAGCTTAAATTGGCTGTTACGAAAATAGGTATAATTGGGTTTTTGCACAGTGATTTTACAGCTTCTGAGTTTAATGTCCTGATGAAATCCTGCATCCAGTCCACGTGCAGCCGAGGAGGTGGGGGTTGAGGAGCCTGAGTAATGGGACTTGTTCTAGGAACAGCCTTGCCCTCGATTGCAAAACTGGACATACCTGTCATTTACTGTGTCTGAGAGGTGTCTGGGGTGGTGATTCCCTGTCACCTGAATTTGCCCTTCGGTCTCTCCCCTCAGCCACCCCGTGTCAGGGCAAGGGGCATCTCCAACCGTGCTCATAACTGCTTGCAGGTGAAAAATGCAGCTGTACCCTCCTAACTGGGCACGTGCCAAGAGCTGCAGCTTTGTTTTCCAGCCAGATCAATGCAGTTCGTTTAAGTCGTTGGGTAATTTAGTAGCTGGAGGCACTTCTGTGGGCTTGGAGTGAGAGCAACTGCTTCACTTCCCCCCTCGGGAAGGCTGGGAAGGGTTTCCCTCTGAACCCAGGCTTCCCCAGCTGCATCTGGGCACAGGTGATGCTGTGGGGTCCTTGCCCAGCCATTCTGGGACCAGCAGCCTCAGGAAGTGGAGGATATCACATTTTGACCTTGCATCCTCATATTAGTCCCGATGGTTTTTCCTGTTTTATTATTTAAAGCCTCTCCGTTCTTCTGTCTGGGGAGACAGGGTATTGGCTCTCCTGGGTAAAGATTGACCCATCCTCTTTCAGAAAGCTCATCCCAAAGCAGGTTTTCTTCATAGAAATCAAAAGCCTTCAAATCCTGTTGGCAGGAATTGGAAGAATAATTTTTTATTCAGTCTTCCTTCAACCAGTTAGGCCTGAGACCTGGTTTCCTTTCTAGCTTACTAAGGTCTTGCAAGGATGAAAAAAACTCTGTTGCTTTCCTTGGAATCTCTTAGCCAAGGCATGGGAGGAAAGCCTGGTAATGCGAGACAGGGTGGAAAAAGCTCAGATAGTATTTGCTGCTTCTTTGAAACGATCCCTTTTTAATTGTCTAAACAGTGTTTCAAAGAAAATCTCTGCTCTTCTCTATCTTCTTCCAGCATTATAATTTTATATAATCACTTTTCTTTCTCTAAAAGAATAGAGCGTGATTTATTTTTTTTTTCAGAAGGGAGAAGGGATAAATTCCAGATGTTGCTGGGATACACTTTTTGCCTGTGTTTAATGTTTAGTGGCTTTCAGTAAATATGCTCTAAGAGGTGGGGCTGATGTTTTTATTCCAGGACAAATCATCTACAACAAATCCCATCTGCCGATGAGGGGAGAGAGTCTCTTGGGTGTGACCTGGTGGGGTTAGAGCTGATTCTGGCCCAGGTGTAGCTGTGGGGTCTTTTCCCTTGGTCACTCATGGTCTTCATGCTTCCCTTCCCACACCACTGCTGAGCTCCTGCTCCGTGAGCACAGGGATCCCTGGCATGGGAGTGGGCACTTCTGCTCTAAACTGGCCCAGGGAATTTTTGGGAGCAGCTCTGCTGTGCAGGCAGTCCTGGCTGGGTGAGGGCTGTCATGTCCTCTGTGCTGTCCCACTTGGGATGCTCAGTTTAGTGAGACTCTCCTGGCAAGCCAGGCTTTTTGGTGCTGGGGTTGCAGCCCAGCAAAGAACATCTGTGTGTCCTGCAGCAGTGTGGGGCTGGATCCAGAAGATCCAGAAGCTGGGCTCTGCAGATGGGCAGTCCTTTTCCCTCATTTCTTGCCTTTTCAGTGCATGCCATGCTTGTCCCTGCTCTGCAGCCTTGCAGGCTGAAGCAGCAGTGATTTTCCAGCATGTGCTGCTCAGAGGCGTTGTGGGACCAACACGGCAGCTCCGTTCCCTGTTTCATGTTTTCACCTGTTTAGGCAAAGTACATCCCTGCTTTGTTGGCAGCCTGTTGGGTTGCACAAACAGTGTAAGACAAAACCACGAGCAGGTGTTGGTCCAGCCAGGGTAATTACTGGTTCTCTGGTAGGCAGAGAGCCTGAGCCACCCTTCCCATGGAGCTGTCTGGCAGCACTGCG
Source organism: Parus major (assembly GCF_001522545.3). NCBI lineage: Eukaryota > Metazoa > Chordata > Aves > Passeriformes > Paridae > Parus > Parus major. The sequence continues at coordinate 11,753,452 of NC_031788.1, forward strand.
GCTGCAGAAGGGCTCCGGGCTCGGCTCAGCCACTCCCTGGAGCTCTTCCCTGCTGCCGATTGCATAAAAAAAGTTTATGCATATAAGGAGGGAGGGAGGAGAGCTGAGGGTGGCTCTGGTCAGGTTTAAAGCACCGACTTTATGTGCCAATTCTTATTTGCATTTAAAAAGTTGGCAAATGCGTGGCTGAACCTAAAGGGCAGATGTGAGGATGGGAGAGGCTTGCTAAGAGAGAGGGGAGAAGCAGCATCCCAAAATCTTGCCTGACTTCAGAGGGTTCAGGCTGGTTTCTCCCACACAGCCCAGACCATGTCCAAAGATCTTGGATGAGACAGGATGGGAGCACATGTCCACACACACACAGGGTGTCACACCGTGTCACCTGGGCTGTGCAGCAGGGAGGGGACAGACATTGCTTTCTACCCTCTTGGAAATTTAGCCAGAGAAGAGCTGATCCTGATCCAGCCAGCTGCATGCACAGGGTTTCTTTTTCTGAACTTTTACATTTCCTTTGGACTCCCACCCTTTTGGGTCTCCCAAGTCATTTTGGCATCCCCTTTTTCTCAGACTCCACATTTTACTTTTGGGACTCCCACCCTTTTTGGCCTCCAGTCTTTTGGCCTTTCACTCCTTTTCAGCCTCCCACCCCTTTTCAGGCTTTGTGCAGTGAGCTGGCTGAGCAGGAGGAGGAGGATGAGGTCCAAGCTTGTTGCCACACGTTGGTGTTTGGCTCGGCAGAATTCCTTTCTTTCCTTTCTTGTCACGCTCGGTGTCGGTGCCCGTTCCAGCAGGGTGGTGGTGCTGCACATGGGCCTGGAGGCTCTTGGCTGCCTGTGGGCATTCAGGTGACACCTGATGTGTGCAGGCCCACTTCTGAACCACCCACATGTGAAGCATCTAAATCATCCTGACTTCACATCAGTGAGCCCAGCCTACGACCCCTCGTTATTTAGCTGCTGCAGTAACTGGCAGTGACTCTGCTCCTGAATCTTTTCCTGGGACTAAAAAGTTGCTTTTCTATGTCCTCCCAGGTACATGGAAAGTAACTTTTTAAAGCTTTATTTGAGAGCAGTGATGTGCTGATATATTCCCTTGAGCCTGCCAGTCTGCTCTCTTGCTGCAGAGGCAGGAGCAGTGTGAGGAGCGGGCGGTGTGTCCGTGGCCTCAGCGTGCTGTGTCTGGCAGCCACAGCCTCCCTTGCTCTCGGGTTAAAGGCCACTTTTATAGGCCAGTAGGACTCCTTCCGATCAGACTGTAGTAATTAGTACCAATTAACCATTATCAGTGACAGACAGTTCTTACAGGCTTCATAAAAGAGTCCTGTGTACACGTGTTTCTCTGGCGAGCATCCTGTGGGATGCAGAGCTCCCACCCAGCCCAGAATGTCTCAGCTTGCCAGGCACTGGGAAGGATCCATGTCCCGTAATCCTTTCAGTGTTGCAGGCAGTCACACATTGATGGCTGAGAGAGAAGCCATGAGTTGTCTTTTGCTGCAAACTTCTTGCTGCTTTGCTGTTCTCACTTGAGAATACATCTGCTGGGCATTGCTCCCGGGGTGTCGGGCAAGATTTTGCAGTGGCTCTTCCTTTTCAGCACTCCACAGTGCTGTGGGCATGGGGTGTCAGCAGACCCTGAGCTTTCACCAGGCTCAGCAGCGTGTGGGGTTTAGCTCTGTGTGTTTGCAGTGGAGACAGTGTGTGATAAACAGTCCACCAGTGCCTTGAAGTGCTGCCCTAGGCCATGGACAGGCAGTCTGGCACTGTTGGATGTGGCAGGGAGGTCTCTGGGGTGGGCTGAGCGATCCCAGAAACTTCACAAACCTCTGTGAAGCTTTGGCATTGCTGTCAGGTGAGATCAGAAGAGCAGTCCTGAGGAAGCAGGGCAGAGAGGAATGGGACCTTGTGTGACCTTGTCTGGTGTGGGAAGAGCATGTGGGGTCATTAGCCAGGAGTGGTGGCACCTCTGGTGGTGCTGGCCCTGTGGAGATGGTGGGAGCAGGTGTCTGCTGGCCAGGGGGAGCTCTGCCAGGACGAGTCCCCAGGAGGGGAGCTGGGGTGTGTGTGCAGCCGCTCGGACGGGGCTCCCATCACTGACGGATCCTTTCTGTTTTTCTTTCAAATGTCTCCAGGCACTGAATGTTTAGGTCGCACCTTTCCAGGTAAACTGGGTAAGTGAAGTATTTCAAGAGTTGCCAAGATGTAATTATGAAGGCTGATTGCATGATTGCAGCTGCTGTGCCGTAAACACCCTGGTTACTGCTCCACGGAACGGGTGGGACATTGCCGGCCCCCAGAGCAGCAGGTACCTGCTCTCCTGCTGCACAGGGGGATGCAGTGGTGTCTTCAGAGGCTGACTCTGCAAACCTGCTGGTTTTTGTCTATCCATGTCTGGCTGCACTTTGGTAATCCTGGATGGGATTTCTTTTTCTTCTGCTGTTCAATGTAGAAACATGTACAAAAGCTGAGTGTCATTTTTAGCACCAGTAGTCTTTCGTTTGCTGCTACTCTGGCAAACTAATGAGCAGTGTTAATTTGAGGAAAGAAGCTTTATTCTATGAAAGTAGCTGGCATCCTGAAACTTTTTTAAGTCATGGGATGTGGGACTTCTGCTGAGTGTGGTCAGAGATGCCCATGTTCAGCACAGACAAAACCAGGTGTTGGAAGCCCTGTTAAACCAGGCTCCTGGATCTGAGCTGAACCTGTTTGCAAAAGAGTCTTTAAAAATACACTGTTATAATGTTTATGGGTCTGTCTCTCAGTTTAGAACTGAGTTTGTGACAGTACCTCAAAACTAAGGTGTCATTGCTGAAATATGATGTCCCAAGCCTGCTGGGGAAGAATCAGCTAAATAAATTGTTAACAAGTGGTGAATGAATGATTTTAATAAATTGCAAATCAATTGCTATAGAGCTTGGAAAGTCAATAGAGCTTATGACCTTGGCTTATAACCACACTCAGATCCTTAATATGCTTATAATGCCTACAAATCATTCATTAGGCTTTTATCAAGCATCAATTAGTAGAAGTCATAATCTAAAATAAGAGGAAAAAAAGAATTATTTCAGTTCCTTTATTTCGAGCCTGGTGGCACAATTTGGCTGCACAGCAGGATAGTCCTTGCTTATGCAGAAAAGCTGTGAGACACCACCGGTCCCCCGGCAGCGTTATCGTGGTGCAGACATCAGGCAGGGGAACCGCGGGAGCCTGAGGCTGGGATCAGCCCCAGAGCTGGGACACTCACACCAGCCCTTAGGGAAACTGTCCTGCAGCAATCAATGGTTTATTTACATTTATTTTATATTAATGCCGTAAGATCTCAGCAGATCAGGCGGGCAAAGGGAGCCACGGTGTCCCAGTGCTCTGAGCGGCTGCTCGGGGCGTTTTCGCTCCAGCAAGAGGTGTTTGGCTGTTGCTCCATGGCTGTAAAACTCACACCCGTTTTCTTGTGCTGTGATTTGGGAAAGCGTGTGAGCGGGGATGTGTTTGAGCTGTGCTGCTCTTCCTGCTTTCCCTGGCCTTCCCATTTTGTGTGTGTGTGTTTGTGCCTCAGGGAGGCAGGCAGAGATGCAAGTGAAAACATGCGGTTTTCTTAGAATATAAATAACAGAAAATTAAGTATAATTTTTGTTTGTTGTAGAGTCATTCCCTGCAGTCTCCAGTTGTTTGCTGCTTTGCTGCACTCCTGTACTCTTTGTGTTTTTTTCATCTTACCAGATGGATACTATTTGGAGTGTGCTGCAGGACACTTTAGTGATCTTGCTGCGGGGTTAATTGTGCGCCCAGTGAAGAGCTGTGCTTGCAGACATCAGTGCATGCCCGGGCTTCTGAAAGCCCGGCCTGCCAGACGGGGCTGCCTCTATCAGACGGCTTTTTGCCTCGCCTTTGTTGTCTGGGTCCTTGTCTGCAGCTCCAGCCTGGGCCGGCATTCCCAGACATCGTCACCTCCAGCACCCGCGTCCTCCCGGAGCGTCCTGGTGCTGCCTGCAGAGCCAGAACCC
>NC_031788.1:11757585-11790238 GCF_001522545.3 Parus major
CCCGTGCCCATCCCAGAGAGATGCCCGTGCCCATCCCAGAGGGATACCCGTGCCCATCCCTATGCCACTTGGGATGAAGCCCTGCACATGGTGGGTCAGAACACCAAACCTGGGCAGGGAGCTGCACTACCTCCTGCAAGGGAGGCTTGGCTTTTTCCAGGCTTTTTTCCCTGGGTTTTTAAGGTATTCCACCATTTCCCGGGTAACTCCTGGGTGTCTGTGGATGTCAGACTCTTGGATTCCTGTAAATGACTTGTGGATCCCTCTCATGCCTGCTGGGAGGGAACAGTTTGGCTGAGCTGCAGCCTCTGCCCAGATCTGTGCGCTGGGACATGGTCAGGCACCACTGTGTCCCCTCCATGGGGAGTAAAAGAAGAGGTGCTGCAGTTTCTGGTGGATTTTGTGTCAGCTCTCCTGCTTCTCACAGAGGGTGGCTTGGAAATCAGTACAGAGGGGGAAGGAGAGAATGCCTTCAACAAACGGCTATTCATCTTACTTAGGAGGAGATTGAACTCTGTAAAATCAAAGGGCAGGGTGAAGGGTTTGCACCAAGCAAAATTCACATAGCTAAACATGTAAGTACATGAAAATGTGTGCTTTCTTGAAAGTTTGAGTGAATTCTGAGAGAAGCTGGGTCATGCCGTGCGTTCACTGTGTTGCTCCCATGTGAAAATGCCAACGTGCACCATTCTTTATTTATTGTTGTGGGTTTGGGCATTTTGTTATATTAGTCTTAAATGCGTTTGTTTCCATAGCTGCGCACTGCTGATAAATTCCCAGTGTGGGATCTCTCACTCTCCTTGTGTATGTGCACCAAAAATAAATCCCAGGCAGTTGTCAGGAGATGAGCTGCTGCCATGGCAGGTGCCAGGCTGTGAGGAAGTTCTGGCTGGACCCTGCTGAAGCTGCAGGTATGTGGCATCTTGCTCTGGTGCCACCATCCAGTGTCCTGCCACAGCTCCTGGCTCTGTTGGTGCCTCAGTAGTCCCAGGGACCTGGAGCACCTGGGGAAGGAATTGCTGCAGCACTGGTGATGTTTTGGAGATGGGGTAGGAAGCAACTGAGGCAAGAGGAGAAGAAAGTCCTCATCCCTCACCTTTTTGTTGTGTAAGGTGTGGATATGGTGAGGTGTGCTGGTGAAGGATTGGCGTCTGGTGGCTAGCAGGATACTGAAACTCCTCTCTTGCTCTGAATTCATTGTATTCCCCATCAGCTGTTGATTTATCACCTCTCATCAGAAGGAGCTGGGGATTTAATAGCTGTTTAAACGATCTCGGTTGTTGGGTCTGGTTTTGCTTGGTCTCAGGCTGTAACTCCAGAGCTCCAGCCTGGAGCTGGCAGGAGTGGGGGGTTCCCTGCAGCAGCCTGGGGTGGCTGCTGGCTGTGCCCAGGGTTGCAGGTGCCATGTGCAGCAGTGCCACTGGTCCAGTGTCACTGACCAGTGTGCCCAGGGTGCCCCCGTGGGTCACACTGGTTTTACATCTGTACTGCTGGGCTGGAGCACATCTTCCAGGTATTTACCTTCAGGAACAGTGGAACTAAAGGGTTTTGTTTTGCCCAGAGCTCTGATCTGTGGGTTCCCAGGTTTGTGTTCAGCCCCACTCTGTGCTGGGTGTGCTCAGGGCAGCTGCTGCTCCTGCTGCCTGTGCTGGCATGGTCAGGGCATGGGATCACCCCAAAACCTCATCCTGAGGGCACATGGGGGTGGTTGGCCAGGAGTGCCTCCCCTCACTGCTCTGCCGGGGGTGTCCTTAACCCCCCTGAATGCTCTCTCTCCTTTAATGCATCTTTTTAAGTACTGGGTAGTACTGTTTTCTTTCTGGCAGAGACAAACGAGGGCTTTTAATGGGTCTTTTATTTTCTCTTCGTGCAGTTCCCTGGCAGTAACCTGCCATTAGCTCCAGCATTTATTTAGGTTTATGTTTGTATTTTTATGTGTGGGGAGCTCAACACTGGGAAGCCAAGGGGTTTGATCAGGGTCACACAAAAAATACGTGTATAAGGTTGGGATTTCGGCTTTTTCTGAATGTCGAGCTGACCTCTAGGTTTGGCAGAGAGGGAACATCTTGGTTTGTCCCCTTTTGACTGAGCCGGACAGAGAAAGCAGAAAATAAAGGCTCTGTGGAAGGAAGCATATATTTTTTCTTTGCTCCTTCCTGTTGGCAATCTGCACGGGGCTGGAATTGCAGTTCAGGAGCGTGAGGATGCTGCGTGCGAAACACACAGGAGGCAAAGCGGGGAAACCCGGGGCTGGCGATCTGACGGCTTCCTTCACCTCCACGGGTTCCAGCTGTGCTGGGAAGTGGAAGCAGTCCTGCAAACCCTTCCAGCCGTGTTGTGGGGAGGCAGGGTGGGCTGTGCGGGCCCCCTCCCCCGGCAGCAGCGGTTCGGGCGCTGCCGCAGCTGCGGCCGCCTCGCTGCTCCTGCCCCGCAGCGCCTCCGAGCCCGCCCTGTCTGAGCAGCCCCAGTGTGCCCGAGCACAATGCTCCCTTCACTCCCCGGCAGACTGCAGGTCTAGACGCTCTCCCTGCCTTTTGTTGTCAGGGTCACAGGTTAGGGAGCGTTCCCAGCTCCTTTTCCCTCCGCTGATCAGGGATCGCTCCCCGCGTCCCTGCGCCGGGGCACCCCTCCGGAGGGAGTCACCCCGCTGGCCAAACACACGCAGGCTTCAAATTATTGTGGCAGCTCCCAGAAAGAAATGTGCTTTTGAAAGGCAGTCGGGATCACCCCCACTCCAGTTCTTGCCGGCACAGATGCTCAGCTGACACCAGCTAAATAGAAACCTTTTAGCCCTTGCCAGTAAGTCTGGAGCAAACTGCCAAAAAGCATCGAGGACCAAGACACAAAACGAAGTCAGGCCCGAGCAAAGTACTTGCAAATGAAGGATGGAACTGATGGGTTCTGTCTCTTGATTTTTAGCACATGAGGTGCTTCAGTCTCAGGATTGTTTTTTGGTTTTTTTTTTTTCTAAATACAATGGTGGCATTTTAAAGGTTTTCAGCAGATATAAAGCAAGGAAGTCCCCTAGCAACAAAGGGAAGGTTTTTCCCTTAATGCAGGCTTTTTTATCGTGAAGCGTTTGTGAGATTTTCCTTCCCCCTTAAAGACAAGTTTAGAGAAGGAGACATTTTTAGTGGCTTTTAGGCATGTTTAGAGATAGGACTGTGATGTTTCCCCTGTCCCAGCCCACCCTTGTCAGCCTTGCCCTGGCCAGGAGGTGCCTCTGGGCTGCAGCCCCCTGTCTGGAGGAGGGATGTGCAGAGGGGGGAATGGTTTGATAAAGAAGTTGGGAACAACTTTTTTCTTCTTCCTGGCAAGAAGACATAACAAAAAATTGGCAGGTTCATGCTTTTTAATATTGAATTAAAATCTATTAAATAGTCACAGAGAGCCAAAACCTGGAATTGCTGTTAGGCACTGCTTCTTGGTGAAGTGAAATGCTTCTGGATCTGGCTCACTTCTGCATTTTGTGTGTGTGTGTGCATGTGTATCATGTGTGAAGAATGAGTCTGTGAAGCTCAAATAGAGGTTTTAAATAGAAATAATGCTGGCAGCTCTTTCTCCCTGAATCCAGGGCTATTATGTGTCTGGCTCTTGCCAATGTGAGTTGCAGAGGAAGTTCATGTGAACTCCATGGCTGATTTGACAGCTGCACAGCCACAGTGGGTTCAAAGCCCATGCACTGTTGAGCAGAAGCGATGACATTTTTCGGTGTTTCTTCTTTTCAGAGGGTGAGGGCAGACCAAGAGAGCCCCAGTCCTGGTGCATACAGGGATGGACATGTTGAGCAGTGGTGGCCCAACCCTTTCCCCAAAGCTTTAGCTGTAGTCCCAGATGCTTCCACTCAGGGGGATGTCACTCGTGCCTGGGGGACACCAGGGGGACACAGACCATCCTGCTGGCAGTGATGGAGACCACAGAGCCCCCAGACCTGTCCCTCTCACCCCTGTGAATCCTCATGCACCTGTGTGCAGTTTGGGGTTAATTCCTCTGCAAAGCCGCAGTGCAGTGAATGATGCTGCTTGTATGGGGCGTGGGGGGAAATAATGTTAAATTAAACTCTCCGTAAAGGAAGAAAAGCATCCAGCCCCATTCTTTACTGCTCATTTTAGTAATTTCTTCCAGATAACCTACACATCTGTGTCAGTGCAATTAAAGCAGAAATTCTGTCTAATGAACAGTTGTAGCCCTTGGGCTATTGCGGAATGAACAATGAAGTTGGAAACAGTCTTACTAAAATAATAATTAAGAAACAAGGGTTGGGAGACAGAGGGAGGTGCAGATGAGGTGGTGGTGGGATGCTATAGGGTGAGGAGCAGAGAAGAACTGAATTCAAGCTGGTTCTGGACTTCCAGGGGTGACTCCCACTGTGACCCTCCCCTGTAGAAGGGACTGGGCAGTGAGGTTGGACCAGGGGCTGGGCACAGGGTCATGCCAGGGCCATGTGCTCATGCCATGTCACAACAAAACAGTCTCAGGCCAGTCTTGCCCTGGGAAGTGTTGGCCCAGGGATGGCTGTGGCCTGGCCCTGTCATGGGCAGCGTTTGCCCTCCTCTTCAGCAGATCAGCGATTTCGCCTGTGTGTTTTATTTTGAGGTTTTTTGGTTCTTCAACAATTGATGAAGCTCAGAGAGGAAGGAGAGTGTTTCTTTTGTTAGACAGGATTATATTTTGTTTTGCTTTTCCCAGAAAACTGTCCTTTCTCAGTAAAAAAAAACAACACTCAGCACACCCACATAGTTTGCTTTAACTTTCTTTTCTTTTTTGCATTCCTGAGGACTGGGACTGAAGCGGGCTCAACTATGTAAGTGATGGGGACTGGCCTGTTTTTCTCATGTGATACAGTTTATTCTTTTGTTTCTAAGTAAATAAAAACAAAAAATTCTTTTTCAGTGTTGTTAACCCTTAGGGTTATAATAGAGTTTCTCCACAAGTCATCATTTTATGCAAATAAATCAGTCAGAACTTGGAGCTAGCTTTTTCGAACTTAATACACTCCTATTTAGAAATGCATGTGCTGCAGAAAACTACTGACATCTCAGATTAATAAAATAAATTTTAAAAAAATAACAAATGCCATAAAAAAGAGGCCAGACAAATCCCACTGGAATGATACATTGGAATGATTTTAGTGGGATTTATATCTATGAGCTGTGGGGGTTTTGTGGGGTTTTTTTCCTTTTGAAATGGTTGTGAACCAGAGTGATTACTTATCATTTTCATTTTAACTCCGTCTGACAAATCGTTTTAGATGGAGAAAGCAATACTGCGTCTTTAAATGGCTACTCTGTCAGCGCATCTTGCAGGGCTTTAAATGCCCTTTGTTATCGCAGTCTAGACAGGACGCAGGCGGAATATTTGATATGTTATAAGGCAGAGATGTGACAAGGTTGAATTAATTTACTGGCTTATTTAAAGCTGAATTTCAAAACATTTTTCCTTACAAACTTGTCTTTTTCTTTCTCTATCCTATATATATATATTTTTTTTTTTGGAAGTTCGTGCAGTACGTTTCAACTGTTTAGACTGGGAGAGGAGACATTGGCTTACTGCAGCCTGCAGTACTTTAATTGCCCTTTTTATGACTGTCTAGACATCATGCAGATGCATGTTTGTGGTGAGAAGACATTTCCCCCTCTGGTTATACGATAGTCTGAAACCTTTACATTCCCTATCTCCTTACCCCCTCTGCCTTGGAATGCGCTTTACTCCCTCCATCCCCGAAAAATCACTTTTTCCCTCAGTTTTATTTTTCGAAGGACACTTGGGCCCCCGTTTTCCTGCTCTTTTCCACATGCTGGTGTGCAAGCGCTTCTCGGGGCTGGAGGTGTGAGGAGGGGATGGCTCTGGGGTGTCCCCGCACCGGGGGTGTCCCCGCACCGGGGGTGTCCCCGCTGCCCTGTCCCCGCCGTGGCTGCGGGTCCCCCGTAGGAGCGAACACATCGGCGGGACTTTTAGTTATGCAAATCGATGCATTAATTAACCCCGTTGCTATAGCTACTGCTTTATTGTTAAATGCAGTGAAAAGGGGACAGGCTGTGTCCATGGATAATCCTCCCGTCGGTGCTGTGCCCTCTCCCGCCCTGCGCCCGGTGCGGGGCAGCTGCAGCATCCCGAATCCCGCATCCCGAATCCCGCATCCCGCATCCCGAATCCCGCATCCCGAATCCCGCATCCCGAATCCCGCATCCCGAATCCCGCATCCCGCATCCCGAATCCCGCATCCCGAATCTGCATCCCGCATCCCGAATCCCGCATCCGCATCCCGAATCCCGCATCCCGAATCCCGCATCCGCATCCTGGCGGGCAGGTGGCGGGGCAGGGCCGGCCCCACAGCGGCCAGGATGGACCAGCCGGGGCTCCATCGCCTCCTCCCGAGCCCATTGTGCGGGCTAACCCAAGGGTCGGCTCCCCGCAGCCCCCCTGCCCCGTGTGTCCGGGGATGGGATGGGGGAGCGGGACAATGGGGCTGCAGCAGGGATAGAGATGGGCTGGGATGGGCCGAGAAGGGGCAGAGCACCCGGGGATGGGGATGCCTGGGGAGGGCAGGGATCCCCGGGATGGGGATTGGGTTGCTTGCGGAGGGCAGGGAAGTCCAGGATGAGGATGCTCAGGGAAGTCCAGGATGAGGATGCTCAGGAAGGACAGGTGACCCCAGCCCTGTTCTTGGCCCCAAACCCCATCTGTGCCTGGCCTTCTCTTTGTGTGCATCCTAAAACCTGCACATGCAGAACTCCCCAACGAAACAGACTTCCCAGCAGATCTGCTGTGGGAGTTAAAACCTTTCTCAGGCTGTTGCTGCAGCTGAGGTGGAAGTAAATTTATTACCTTTAATTTTGTCAGATTTGGGGCGGTTGTACTCACCTCCCCCATTCACTCTGGTGTGTGTGTATATATATATATATATATATATAAATATAATTTTTTTTCACATCTCTGTGAGAGTGTGCACATGCATTCGCTCCCATCTGGTGGTAGCGACCAGTTCAGACCAGTTCAAGAGCTGAACTTGAATCCTGCAGTGACCAGACACAGTGTGCCTTGTCTGGGCATTTGCATGCATTTTGCATATTTTTTCCCTGCACTGCATAATTTTGCCTATAACTTAAGATTGTCCTTGTTCCCTGGGAGTAGCTTGCCTTGTGAAAGGTCACTCCTCTGGCGAGTGTGAGCTGCAGAGTGGCACAGATGATAACGGCGCTTGGGAAGAGGCAGAGCAGGGAGTGTTCCCTGTTTTTTGGCCCTGGACCGTGCTGAGGAAATCCGGTCGCAGTTGCAGCCCTGCCATGACCTGTGTGGCTTTGGCCAGCTTGCTCAATCTGGATTTCAACACTGTCTGCGAGCCAGGGCAGCCCCTGTGGCACTGCTGCCCGGGGCTGCGTGTCCTGGAGCCCCTGGGGGAGCTGCAGCCTCAGGACACTGGCACAGCTGGGTCCCCAGTACTGTTCCCAAATGTCAGGGGGCTCCTCAGGGCTGTGCTGGTGGATATTCGAGGTGGTGTGAAGGAACCACGCTGGTATGGAGTAGAAATGCTGGAGGAGCACAGGTTACCCAGCCACAATTCTGGGTGCTTCGTGGCTTTTCTGCACCTCAGTCGTGTCCCTGAGGCGGGTGCTGGGGGTGAGCTGATGGTGTTGTGCTCATGGCAGGGAGGCACAGGCACTGCTGCTGTCAGTGTCTCCCTCGAGGAGCCCCTGGTCCCTCAGAACTTGCTGGGCACCGTGACAGGGGCTGGGTGCTGCCACCAGGGCACCTGGAGCTGCTTTGGGCTCCGACAGGGTCGTGGCTCAGCGCACTGGGAATTGACCAGTGGGTGTTTTCCCCAAGAATAAGTGGAAATTTAAACTTTCTAGGGGACAGCCAGGGTGGAGAGACACCTGGTGAAACCCGGTGTATGCAGCATTTGTTCAGCTGGGAGAGGCTGTGGTTGATGCCGATGCCATCCACAAACCCCCATCTCCACATCCACTGTGCTCTGCGGTGTCCCACTCACAGGACAGCCTGTCCAGCTCCCTGCCCTGCTGCTGCCTGCCTTTCTGTGTGCACAGAAGTGCAGCCTGCCTGCTCCTCGTGACCTCCAGAATTCAGGGTGCCTTGTTGTGCTGGGTGACAAATGAATCCCGTGTTCCCTGGTGTCCCCACGGCAGCAGGAGGAGGCAGCGGGCTCCGGCACTGCCGGGTGATGCTGTGGCGCAGGTGGATGCAGCTGAGGGAGGCTGCAGGTGCCCTGGCAGTGTGAGACAGCTCTGTTGTGATGGGAGACAGGGCTGGGAGGAAGCTGGAATCAGAAACCCAATCCCTGTAATTGCTGTTAGCTTTCTGGAGAGGGGCAAATCCCTCCCTACATGGAGCACTTGCTCTCCTTGGAGCGTCCGCGTCTGGCAATTTGTCTGTCGAAACAGATGTGGGCAGCGACAAACATCTATTTCTATAACTAGAAACAAATTTGGTAATTGCCTCTTTCAACAGGACTTGCTCAAGCAGGAAATGAAATTCCTAAATGGCAGTTAGCAAAAGTATTTATAGCTAAGTTCATAAATGAGATGTGCTTTCCTTTGTCATGAGTTTCTGCTGGGTGGAAGGAAAAAAAAAAACCCTCTACAGTAGCAAGCCACATATTGATCAGGAGTGTTTCCAGGCTATACAAAAATACTTGTTTATTAATGTGTTTATTTTTATTGGCTGTTAGAAATACCCCTGACAAACAAAACCTGTTTGGTCTTTCAGGGCCAGCCGGTGGGGTTTGATCCGGATATTGTGTGCTCTTTTTTTTCACTCATTATTTGGTAGATTTTTTTTTTCTGGTTCAGTCTATTTATGATTGCAGATGGTAAACCCTTTATTCTTGTGTCCCTCTCTTTTGGTTCTCTTGTTCAAAGGGGTGGGTGATCTGTCCTCACCCCCTGCCCAGACATCATCCAGGCCTTTTTGGCCTCCATGCTTTTGGGAAGCAGGAGATATTTTGGATGTTCTCAGCTTGGTGGGGACCATGAGCCCTGCTCAGCATTTTCTAGTGAGCAAGCAAATTTACTTTTCTTTTAAGTGCAAAATCAAAATGACTTTATTCTTTTAATCCAGTTCAGCTGTTCTCACCCTTGGGAGTAACTTCAAAAGCCATGTACTCCTTCCAGTCATCTCGGTAGGCTGGGATCAGCCTGGCTGTGTGTGAAATACCTTGTCTAAAAATCCTGGAAAGGGGAGGGTGAGAGAAATAGACACAGAAAAGAGAGAAGGGGTTGGCATATGCGAGATTTCAGAGAGTCTGTGTGTCCCAAGGAACCCTGTTAGTTCTCATTGCTCTGAGGGAGCTGTCTCATGTCTTCAGGAGTTTCTCTAAACAAGTGTCTGGTTGACAGGTCTCTGCTCGGATCCAGGCAGCGTCCTGGCTGACAGAGCTGCTGACCACAGCTCTCACATTTGCCATTTCCCTGTAAAAGCTGAGTTCTGCCCTGCTGATCCTGCCTCTCTGGCCCTTGGATGTGTGTCCTGCTCCCCACAGCTGCCACCGAGCTGGGTGAGCTCGGGAAGGTCACCTCCTGAAAACAGGCCCAGTGGCACGGCCAGGACAGTTGCTGTGTTTTTTAAGCACTAAAAAATGTTCTGAGTCCTAATCAGTCTGATATTTCTGTGACTGTAAAGCGTGAAATGGGGCTGTTTCTTTAAAACAAACAAAAAAGGAGGTGGGGGGTGAGGCCATCATTTGCCAGTGACTCAGAGGACGTGATGCTTGATCACCTGGGGTGACATCTGAAGAAAAAAGAACTATATTAAACACAGTTATGGCCCAAGGCTTGGCACTATGAACAGGACTTCTTGAGGCCCTATCCTCTGTTTTCCAGCAGTGTTTTGGTGGGGTTTTTTTCAACTGGCTCCTTTTGTAAGTCTCACTTGCTCCCTGCCCTCCTGCCCCATCTCATCCTGTCATCACTGGCTTGCACAGCGTCATCTCTGCTCCCTGCATCAGAATTGGCTCTGCTGGTCCAGAAATGAAGTTTATCTGTTCACTGTCCTGATGATGCATGATACAGGCCCAAAATGATCTCTTCCCAGCTGTCCTGCCTGTTGTCCCAGACCCAGTCCTGGCCCCTTTGATGCCTCGGTGCAGCTGCAAGGTGCTGCCAGTCAGTGCCAGCAGCGTCACTCTCAGTATTGAGATCATGTTCTGTGTCTATCTGCTGTACTTCCCCTGCTGTCTTGTAAACAAACACAATTGTTGACAATCTGATGGGCCCTTCCTATCTGGTTTTATGGAGGTATTAGAAGATAAATGTAGCAGATGCTAATACAAAAATAGTGCAGTAATGACTTTGCCTGCTCTGATTGTTTCTAAGATGACCTAACAGATGAGTGAGGGTGAGTAATCTGCCATCTGAAGTTCTTTGTTCTTTCATCTCTTCTTTGCTGTCCACAGCCTCTGAGAGGGAGAGCACTCTTTAAGGAGAGTAAGAGTATGTGTGAGTGTGTAAGAATGTGTAAGAGTGTGTGTGTGTTTGAGTGAGTGTGTTAAGAATATATAACTGTGTGGGTGTGTAAGAGAGTGTGTGTGTTAAGAGTGTGAGGGTTTTTTTAACTTTTTTCCTTAGGAGTTATGGCTAGTGCAGTAGCATTTCTTCATTTTAGCCATTATCTCCTGAGTAACTTCACTTCTTCTCATCACTTCTCACATGATGTACAATTCCAGTACATATAGAAATTGTAACTGAAGCTCAGGGATGACTGGTTTGACCTGCAGATGTGTGTTATACCTGGCTGAAAGCACAGGTCATCCTGGCTGAGACCCTGCCTGTAAGCTGTTCTGTCCACCTGTAAATGATAGCTGGAGTGTCTGGAATGATTGCAGCAAAATACAGGTTTTGGTCTGTTGTTTTTATTCTCTTTTATACTTGTGGTGGTTTGGAGAGTTTGTCTTCTGCAGAGATAGTCTGCGTGGAAAGAAGAGCATTAATAAAGTTTATAGGAAGCATTTTATGAACTGAAATGTAGCTGTAAAAGGCAAGGCAATGCATTTAAAGTGTAATACAGCCTCACCTCCCCTACGGCTGTGAGGGTGCTCCCAGCATCACCATTGACTCAAATCACTTTCCCTCCTTGTAAATATATTAATTAATTTGAACTTCTGGGTGTCAGTATTTTGTTTATAAGGACTCGAGGAAGCTCCCAGATGTACCTTCCTGCAGCAGCTTTTGTGGAGCCATGAGTGTGGTCTGCAACGGGAGGAGTGTGGCTGGCACCTCAGCGTAGGACCCACACATAAAATCCATAAATTTCAGACACTTCAGAGCTTTATGGTCTTGATGACTGGGCAGCAGGGTGGGCAACAAAGGCATGAGCTTCTTCTGAACACAGGAGAGTGGAGTCCCCAGGCTTTGGGAAGCAGAATATCTTTATCCCTCATTAATCCACCTCCATAATCCACTGCGAAGCCCTTGTCCAAGGCCACGCGTGGTTTGAAGTGGCAAGTGAGCGGTGAACGTGAAGAATGGGACGTGACAAGTGCTTCTCCTTGGTCACGAATATCCCCTTTTAGGGTGGTGAGAATCTGGGGGGGAAAAAATGCTTAGTTGCAAAACAGTTGCACGCACAGTGCCCGGCTCCCGGAGCTGCCGCGTCTAGACAGAAAATACGGAAAAGCAGGTTGTGTCACTTAAATGTGATGTCTGAACCTGTTAGTTTGAAATGTATTCTGGAATAAAAATTATGCAAAATTAAATTAGTGTGACCTTGCTTTGCATTTGGAGGCGGAATATGCCCATCTTGTAAAGCCTAGTGCATTTATAACACTTCCCTTGGGGAAAATTACAGAGAGAAATGGAATGAGGTCTCTTCTAATTGAAAAGTGACAATGATTAGGAAGCCAAATACAAAATGTGTTGAGTATTTTTTTTCTTGTTTTGTTGTGTGTGTGTTTTTAAGAATACCAGTAGAATTATAAATTATGTGCTTTGCAGTTTGGCTTGTTTTTCATTCCCCAAAGGCTTTTTATTAGCATAGCAGCTGAATTGCACTTGTATAATAACATATTAACTCAAACTTTGGGTTTTTAATGATCTTTCTTCATTAGTTTGACTGAGCTGCTTGGATAAAAATCTTACTGAGTATATCCAGCTTTCCAGTGTGTTGGGTTTGTTTTCCCTTCTGCAGAAAAGAAGTCCATGAAGACAAGTTAAAACAGAGGGAGAGTTGGCAGAAACTTTGGTGCCTCGAGTGGGTATGAGTCTCTTGAAACATGAAAAGCACAAATTGAGTGTGTGGGATTTTTTTTTGTTTGTTTGGTTTGACTTTTATTTTATTTTTTTCCAAAGGCCAGATTGGGCAACCTGAGTGTTCTTGGGATTAAAGCTCATCTCTGCATACGGGGTGGGTTTGCTCCTGGGCATGGGAAGGCTGGGCTGCTCCTCAGAGCCTGGGCTTGGGGTAGAGATGGGGCAGGAGGAGCATCCCTGCTGGAAAGCAGCATCCCCTTTGTTCTGGTAATCATCCTGTGCCTTTTCAGCTCTTGGAGAGCGTTTTGTAATCTCCAATTACAGCAGACTCAGAGCACTGAGGGATGGAGGAGACACTGGTGTGTTTTCCCAGATGCTGATGGAATTCCCACCCTTTCTTCTGCTTCAGACTCTGTTGATTCTGTGTCTGTGTGTGCAGGAAGCCTGGTTTAGGTCATTTGTAAGTGACACATCTCGTGTGTTCCTTCCTGGGAAGGAGCTGGGGCAGCACTTCCCAATGGCCAAAACTTCACCTGTGTCACTGAGGCACCAGGACCAATTTAGCAAGGTTTGCTTCATTTAGGGGATCTCTTGTCCTAGGAAAGGAACTTTTCTTTACTAATACTCTGGCCATGGTTTTCTTTAGAAATATAACCCATTTTAACACAAAAGGAAGTTTTCCATCACTGGCTCCATTTATATTTTTTCTTGTTTTTTCTTACCGTGGCCAAAGCATATGCTGCATTTTGAGGCTGAAGTGACTCATCTTCTTAAAACATTTGGGGGTTTTTTGCTTAGTTTTTTCTTTTCCATAATGATTTGTGCAAAAGATGAGCTTTGCAGCCAGGCTGGGTGGCTGCTCTGCTGCCCACGGGGAGGGCAGGCACAGGGGCTCTGGGGTCTGGGGGGTGACCAGGGAAGCACCCAGGGGAGCTGTAGGGTTCCCTGGGCCTGCCTGGGGTGCTGGGGGGATGCTGTCAATGCTCAGTTTCAGCTGGCACCAGCACATGTCTTTGGGATGTGTAGGGACACCCCTGCACAGTGGGGGTGACATGGGAAGAGTCACTGTTCCATTTTTTAAAATGGTTTTGCATTGTCCCTTTTCCCAGCCCTTTAGGTTTTGGTGTGTTTGTGCCTGTGGTCAGTCTGGTTCTGCTCAGAAGCTCTTGTTCCAGCACAGGACACCAGGGGCAGCTTTTGGGTCCCACAGATGAGCTGTGTTGCTTTGGGGCTGGATCAGATTTTTGGGAATGTGGTTTTCTTCCATGCTCTTCCTCTCACAGTGGCATTGGGCAACTTGTTGGAGTTGCTGTGAAAGACTCACAGCTTGTCCTTTATTCTATCTAAAAAGCATTTTTAGGGCAAAACTCCTGTACAATGGTTGGCTTTTAATCCCTCTCTCCCCACCCTGTGTGCCACCTTCCAGAGCAGAGACAGCTGCATTTCAGGGGTGCTGGAAGGATCTGGGCTCCAAGTCCCTCATCCATCCAGCTAGAAGTGCCAGATAAGGCTCCTGCTTTCAAGGCATAATTCTGCTTTCTGCAGACAGTGGGCAGAGCTGGTGGAGCATTTTGGGCAGTGGCAGAAATAGCTGCTGTTAAGCAGAAAGAGATCCAAGGTAACTGGCAGCACTCACCACCTGGACTGTTTTCTTGACATTTATTTGCTTTTACTGGCACTCAGATGCCACCTGTCAGGAGAAAACTTTCCATTAAAAAAAAGCCCCCCCCCAAAAAACCCAAACAAACAAAGAAAAAACACAAAAAACCTCAAACAAAAATGTAATAAATTTGCCTGACTCAGCAGAAGCCACCCCAGCTGGTGTGAGTGGTGCTCTTTGAGGTCTGGTGGGCCTTGCTGTGTGTCTGCAGATGTATATGTGTGTCTGTATAGATTAAATATAGATGGCAGCATCCATGATAGCTTAGGGCATGGCTTTCCCAAACTGGATTTTATAGCTGTCACTGCTGAGAAGCAAAGTGCAAATCCCTGGAAATGATTGAATTTTACTGTCTGGCCCCTCCTTTTTGCTGGGCACTGGAGCTGCTGCTGCCCAGTCCTGGGCACTGCTGGCCTGAAGGGAGCTGGGGGGAAGGACTGAGCAGTTTGGGAATGGCATGTACTCCCTGGGCACCAAATTCACGGAAATAATGACCCAGCACAATGTTTGCCTCCAGTACTCGATTTTCCTAAGCCTCAGAGAGGTGTGAGGAATTATTTCCTTAGGAAATTTTAGGAGCGCCTTCTCGCTGCCTCCTGCCAAGTGTCTGCAGAGTTAACCGGATAGTCTGTTGTTTGCTTGTTCTTGTTTGTTTGGAGGGGTTTTGGCAGTTTTCCTTTCTGCCAGTTGAAGCCACTCAAGCTGCCGCTGTCAGCTGGCCGAGCCCCGAGCCGAGGGCTGTCTGGAGCTGCGGGATGCGGCCCCTGGCAGACGCATCGCACCCATCTGGTGTCTCACCCAAAAGCAGGAGGTCTCCTCGCCTGCTTCCTCTGCTGGGTGGGCAGCCCTGGGGATGGGGGCTGCCACTGCCTGCTGTGCTGTGCTGTCCCCTGGGCCACCACTGTGTGACCCCTGGGGCAGAGGGGACGTGAGCTTGTGCAGGGATGTGCTGAGGAGGGCTCAGTCCCGTCCTCCCCAGAGGAAGGAGTGGTGGTGATGGGGAGAGAGCTGCAGAAATTTAGCTTGCATTTAGCTGACCTGTTCCATTAGGATGACTTCTGTTGGTTTATGGCTCTGCAGCCCCAAGAGAGGCACGTGAGGCACTGGGATGCTCCTGGGGGACATCCAGGAGGTCTTTGGGAAGTCCAGTCTGTGCTGTAGCCAGGAAACACTCTGCAGTATAGATTGTCTGCAAAGATCTCTCCTGGAGACTCTTCTGTGACGCTGAAAAAGTGAATGAATGAGGATTTTGTGGGTTCAGGGCACACAGAGCCCTGTGAGAGCTGTAACAGGAAGGGCTGTCAGTGTTGTCTCAGCCACTTCAGTTGTCCTTGTGCTCGGTTACCTGCTGCTGTTCCTGATGGCTCAAAGTCTGTCTGTCTGTCTCTCTTGCAGCGGAGTTGGAGTTTGTACAGATAATCATAATCGTGGTGGTGATGATGGTGATGGTGGTGGTGATCACGTGTCTGCTGAACCACTACAAACTCTCTGCGCGATCCTTCATCAGCCGGCACAGCCAGGGCAGGCGGCGAGACGAGAACCTCTCCTCAGTAAGTCACACCCTGCTCTTCCAGACACACCTGTCATGTTTGGCCTTGGCATCATCTGTCCCTGTTATTGGGTGTGGGGGGTCTTTTAGGGGTGCCTCTGGCTCCTTAGGGTGCTGTGTGTATGGACAGCCATAGCCTCTGCCTTTGCCCTGAGCTTTGCAATTCAGGTTTTACATCAGTAAAAAATAAATGACTTCACGAGGCTGTTCTTGGCATGTCCTGTTCCTGAAGCCACCACCCCCAGCTGCTTGGGGTTCATATGCCTTGCTTTAGCAGTCCCAAACTATCCAGTCCTTTGGCTCCAGTTAGAGTCTCCAGTGACTGTGTAAAAACTTCCTGCAGAGAGCAGGAAATCCTGACTGTACTGCTTCCATTTTCACCAGTGCTGCTGCCATTGCTGCGGTGGAAGGGGCAGAGAACACTTGTCAGCCAGACAAGCAGAGATCTCTCCAAGGGGATGTGCGAGAGGCTCTCTGTAACCCTCTGTAGCTCTCTTTTCATAAAAGCCTGAGGAGAAACGTGTGAATTGTACCTCTGACAGGGATTTGAGGGATGCCTCGCCAGCCTCCAGGCAGATGCTGGTTCATGCAGTTTCCTCAAATATAGTGGCTCAGAGAGACTTAGGAGGATGTATAGAGAAAAAGCATTACATTTCCACTGCTGCCTCCATGGCTCTGTCTTCAGTGCAGGGATGTCTTGTACTGATACTTGTCTTTTTTAGCATTCAACCTGAAGTGAATTCACCCTTTAAATGGGGCTCCCTCAAGGTCACTGCTGCCAATCCCTCCTCTGCAGGCTGCCAGGGCAGGCTGGACACACCGCTGGTGCTGTGGGGTGCTCTGTGTGGGGCTGTGCTCCCCTGAATCAAATCCATACTTGCTGCAGGAAAAAGATCGAATGCGGGAATTGCTTGGAGGTTTTTTCCTTCTGCTTTTCCATTTTCTTTCCTCTATTTCTTTTTTTTTTTGAGAGGGATAGCTGGGCTCTTTCAGTAAACCAGCCTTCAGCTGCAGCTGCCCGGGGCTGTCCCTCATAGCTGCTGTTTTTGTCACACACAGCAGACAGAGGTCCCTTCTTGTCCCCTTTGCGAGGGGGATGCCCTGTGGGGAGGAGAGCTGTGCAGACCCCAGCCCCATTAACCCCTCCTCGCTCCGTGGGCTGTGGAGCACCTCTCCAGAGGCACGGTGTGATCCCAGCTCGGGGTCAGCTGTCATTGCCACAGCGGGATCGGGGTGCTGGGAATGCCTGATCCCACGGGATGATCCCACGTGAAACCAGCTGGTGTGAGGGTGGGGATGGCTCAGGCACCTCCTGCTGGGGGATCAGAGCCCAGATCCCCACACATATCCCAGCTCCACCCGGAAATCTTTATGGTCCCACTTCCAGCAGCAGCAGAGTGTGGGCATCCGAGCACATGAGTTATTTAAAATAGCAGAAACATTGTTTTCCCATTTTCAGATTCTTTCACTGTATTACCATGCCTGGAATGTTTTACCTGCACAATGCCAAATATGTCGTTTTATATTTTCAAAGCAAATTTCAGATCAAGCCCTCTTTATTTTAATACAGTAATTTCTCTTTCCTTAAGTGGCCTGCATTTATTTTCTTTAAAAAGAGTTAAGAAGGCTGCCATGGAAAGAAAAGAGAAAATCACATGGAGATTGACCCAAAATTTCGTGTTGAATGAAAAATTGACTCTTTAAAAAACAACTTCCTTTTCTCCTTTATTATTTTTTTCTATTTTAAATTTTACCAGGCCAAAATTTCCAGCCATTTTTTTGGCTCAGCTCTGTTACTTATTCAGCCTTCAGACACATTAGTGATTAAATGGCTTTTCATCAGTGTTTTACATCTGCACCTCTGCTCAACCCCAGTGAGGATGTGGAGTCTTTAAAACCTTTTTTGGAGCTAAGGAGAGAAATAGGAATGTCTTGTACTGATACCCATAATTTTGGGAATTTTTTTTTCACTTTTTCCTGTCTTTATGGTTGTTCCCCATCTCCCTGCCCTGTCCATGCTGTGTGTGCAGCACTGATGGAGTGGAGCAGAGATTCCCTGTGGTCCCAGCACCCTCCTGAAGGGACAGAGAAGTCCCTCGTGTGCTAACGAGCGGGGAGCTCGTTAATGGGATCCAGCATCATAAAGACCTTACAGGCAGCACCTCTCAGGCTCAGCACATCTGTCAGTGGAAAACAGCTCCAGTCTGAAGGAGGGCTGCAGCCTGGCAGGGAGAGGCCTCACTGGGCTGGATACTGGTTTATGCAATCCATTAAACTTGCACTGAACTGGTGTTGGGCTTTTTTAAATCCCAAACTTCATTTTGGTGTCGTGACCGCAGACGGGCACTGGAGCTGCATTCACGCTTTTCATCTGCTGAAATATTAAAGCAGTTCATCCCATGGTCAGGATGCTGCTGGGTCTGCTGGAGTTGTCCTTTTTTGTAGCTGCAGCTCAAAAATTACAGTTGAAGGAGAAATTAATTTCCCTAAAGGGTTTTTTAATGCGGCTCTCGCTGGCAAGCAGTTTTTGTATTACTTCATGCATTTCTCCATCACCATTCTCACTGTACTTAAACTCTTGTCTCCTTATGACAAGTACCTTTTATTTCCCAGAACTAAGAATATTTAAGAAATGCCACTGATAACTTTTTTTTTGCTATAAGAATAGCATTGTCCCTGCACCTTTGGAACAGTGGTATCCCACTCTCCCCAGAAGACGTAGTGTAAGTGCAATTTCTGAGCACACCTTTGTCCCCCAAAATAGAAAATGAGTCTTCCTGAAGGCTCAGAGACTTAATCTGTACCATGCAGCTTTACAGAGCAAATTCTCTGACATCACTAAAACAAGTAGTTCTAAAAAAGTTGAAGATTGATGTCTAAAAAGAGATTTTAAAGTAATTTTAGGTTCTGCAGCGAGTCCTGCAATACTTGCAGAGGCTTTTACAGCTGTGTTGCTCACCAGACAGCAGAATCCTACCTTTCATTTCAGAAACCTGTGGCTTTCTAGACTGTTCATTGTTGAGATGGATTCAAGTCCTAAATACTCTGAAAATCAGAGATGGTTGAGGGGAGGCTGAGGGTTTGCAGTGATGTTGCTCCTGCAGTTTTCCTTGGCTCAGTGGGGCTGTGGAGCCATCCCAGGGCCAGAGTGAAGGGTAAAAGCAGGGGTGTATTGTGTCCCTGAGGCTTTGCCCTCCGATAACTACTGATTTCCAGCAGTTTTAATCTTGCTGTGGAGTTTTTATGGGAGCTGAGCTGCTCCCCAGCTGGGTTTCATGGCAGTGTGTGAGGCAGAGGTTGGTGTTGGGGAGCACTGGGTGCCTGTGGTTGGTCAGCCATGGGCACAGGAGCGTGGCCAGGCCCTGGAGTCCTGGGAGAGGTGGTCAATAATGGCTGCAGACACCCAGCTCCTACAGAAAATGAGTTTCCTGTCTGTTCCTCCTCTCTCTGCACATCCCATTTTAATGCTGTTTCTGCTGGTTCGCTACTCTTGCATCCACGTGTTGCCCAGGGCATCATTCCTGGACCTCATCTGTGCAAACAGATGAATGGTGTGTGAGCCAGAGCTTTGATTCCAAGCACGGGGACAGGATCCTGGGGCAGGCTCTGGGTGAGGGGGCACAGGGCAGGGCATGGTTTGGGTGGAGCAGCCCTGCTGGGGTGTCCCAGCTGAGCCTGGCAGGGCTGGGAAGCACCAGGCTGCAGCCACCCTCGTGGGAGCTGGCTGACATCACTCCCAGGAAAGGGGGGAGCAGATGGGATATTGCCATGGCACTGCCCACTGCCAAGTTAAATATAAAACATCTAGCAGAAGGCAGCAGGGTACTCGCTGCTCAGGAAGTCTGCCACGGGGGCACGGCAAAGTAAACACAATTTTGGGAGTGCTTCCCGCTCCTGCCCACTGCTTGGGCGTCCTTTGGGGTGAGGTGACAGGCTGGCAGCGCTGTGGTGGCACTGGGAATCCTCCCTGGGCCCTTTGGTGTCAGTGCCTGAGCACAGAGTTGGAGGTGAGGATTTGTCCTGTGGCAGATGCAGTTCCTGTGCTGGGGGAGTTTGACTGCAGACTCTCCCTGCAGGCAAGGAATCCATGTAAAATGGACCAGCCTGAACAGTGGATGCCTGTGTAAACAGTTGCATGTTGGAGTCTCGAGGTCTGGATTGGAACAGGGCTGTCTTGCTCGGGAAGGGCTGTGGGGCTGCAGCTCAGCCAGCACATTCCTCAGCTGTGGCCAGGGAACGTGCTGGCATTGCAGTACTTCACCTCTGCTCCAAGGAGATTCACCTGAAAAAGCCATGGAGAAGGGGGAAGACCCTACCCTGAGGGCAGTCTCATTTCCATTTAAATCACCATTTTCCTTGCACTGACACTAGCCCTGCCTTGAGGTTTGTGTGCAGAGCTGAGCTTCAAAACCCAGAACCTGATGGATTCTCTTCGTACCTGAGACCACGTGCTGTGCCAAGGGAGAAAATACATTCCAGCATTGGGGAAAGATGAGAAAACAGGAGGGTGGGGGATATAACAGGTGATTATTTGGAGATTTTAATGTGTTTGAGGCAGGTAGAGAAATAGGAATTCTCATAGGGGGAATGTGTGTGGTTTGCTCAGACCAGGCTCTCAGTGCAACACTTAAAGGGGAAAAGGGGGTTTCTTTTTCCCTTGGCATTTTTTTTCCCACTGGTGCTAAATACCTCTGCCTGTGCCTGGCTTACTAGTGCCAGAATTGGAGATTCACCTGCAAGGAACTGGGAAGTTCCAAGTTATAATTACAAGCCTTCTGGCTGTTTTCCTCCAGCTCTGCCTGCCAGAGGGATGTTGCTATATGTGAATATTAGCAATATTTAAATATTGCAGTTCCTAAGGCAAAAAAGTCTGGGGTGAACTATGCGTGCTCAGAGTATCACCAGCAGATGGGAAGAACCTTTGTTTGTTTGTTTTGATCATGAATTGTAAACTAGTCTCAGGGTTTGGGGGAAATTGTGGCTTCACCGTGCCTGGGGTTGTTGGCACTGAGGGTTGGATCTCAGGATCAGGGTGATGCTTCCAGTGTAAGAAAGCCTCTCCCAGTTCTGTCTATTTAAGCCAAGGACCACTTACTCCTTGGGGAAAAAATACTCTGAAACCATCCTGTTGCTACAGTTTTTTTCTTTTTTTCTTTCTTTTTTTTTTTTAAGCCAAATCAAAATTAGACTTAACATTTGGTTATTCGCTTATTATCTTTATTTTCCCATGATGGCCGTGGTTGTGAGCATCAGAATGTGGGTGTGAGGGTTTTTATTTTTTTGGTTTGGTTTTTGTTTTTGTTTTTTTTTTAATTTTGTCATTATTTCATGGAGCATTTTTTGATGTCTTGTGAATCACCCACGGCTCATGGATCACAAATTGAAAAGTACTCCTCTGGCATGTTTGAACCGGGGAAAGAACCGTGCTGGGGCTGTGGGGGCGGGAGGGGGGAAGTCTGCAAACGGGAGAGGGTTGTTTGCTGCTGCCATTCTCATCATTCATTCTGCAAACGATCCATTAAATGGAGATGGAGGAGCAAGGGGAGGGAAGTTTTGATCCAAGGGGTGTTTTCAGTGCTGATGTGGTCACACTCGAGCGTGTATCCATGTGATGCCCAGCACTCATGATCTAGCTGGAGATGGAGTTGGTGCAGGAACGCGTTGGTGGCAGTGTCTTCTCTAGGTGACACCTGCCACGAGCTGTTTGCAGAAGGAGCCCTGGCATCAGACTCACCCTGCTCTCTCTTCTCCTTTCCCGTGCAGGAGGGAAGCCTGTGGCCTTCGGAGAGCACCGTGTCGGGGACCGGCATAGCCGAGGTGAGGTTCCGCGGGTGCCGCCGCCCGTCCCGCTGTCCCACCGCGCCCTCTCGCCCCTCTCACCCCCTTTTCTCTCCCGTCCCTTCCAGCAGCAGATCTACACCCCGCGGCCCAGCGAGCGCCTGGCAGTGCCCTCCTTCCTGCAGAGGGACCGCTTCAACCGCTTCCAGCCCACCTACCCGTACCTGCAGCACGAGATCGACCTGCCGCCCACCATCTCGCTGTCGGACGGCGAGGAGCCCCCGCCCTACCAGGGACCCTGCACGCTGCAGCTGCGCGACCCCGAGCAGCAGATGGAGCTCAACAGGGAGTCGGTGCGAGCCCCCCCAAACAGAACCATCTTCGACAGTGACTTGATAGATAACTCCGTGTTCGGGGGGCCGTGCCCCCCCAGCAGTAACTCTGGCATCAGTGCCACCTGCTACGGCAGCAGCGGCAGGATGGAGGGGCCGCCGCCGACCTACAGCGAGGTGATCGGCCACTACCCCGGCTCCACCTTCTACCAGCACCAGCAGAACACCAACGGGATGCCCCCCATCCTGGAGGGCAGCAGACTCCATCCCTCACAGATCAATGGCCTTGAGAGCACAACGACGACGACGACGACGACGACGGCGTGGAACAAAGAGAAAGAGAAACAAAAAGGGCACCCCTTTTAAAAAAAAAAATAAAAAAAAAAAAAAGAAGAAAAAAAAAAGGAAAAAAGTTTTAAAAAAAAAAGGCAAGAAATTAAATGAAACACTCTGCACTTCTCGTTGAAAGAAAAAGGAGAGAGAGAGTTGAGGAAGATGAGCAAAGAGAAAAAAAAAAAAAAAAAAAAGAAGCCCTTCCCCATCTCTCGTGTATAAATATTTACTTGTTATGTCTGGTCTGAATGCACAAGCCTACCAAGCTTGCAAAAACATTTCTTTATTGAGCTGTGTCTAGACGTTTAAAAAGGAAAAAAAAAAAAATCAACTGTAGTCTTTTTTTTTTGTTTGTTTCTAGTTGGGCTGTGTGTGAATGCTTTTCTTTTTTTTTGTTTGATTATTTCACTTATCTTTAAAAACAAAATATTTGCACAAAAACCATTTTGTTTAAAGATCTGCAATATAAATATATAAATATATATTAAAAATAAGAGAAAGTGTATGTGTAAGGAGCAGGAGTATTTTTGTATTAGAAGAGGCCTATTCAAAAAAAAAAAAAAGTTGTTTTCTGAACTAGAAGAAAAATGGCAATTTTTTGAGTGCCAACTCAAAAAGCATGTATTACATTGTAAAAAAACAAAAAAAAAAAAAAAATCAAAAGCAGGGGTTTAGAGTTATTTATATAAATGTTAAAATTTTGCACTATTTTTTAATATAAATATGTCAGTGCTTGTGTTGGTCGAAGCCTCTATCATGTCTACCATGAACCTGTTAAGGGATCTATGTGGAAGTGAAGAACAAAGTAGCTGGAAGGGGAGGAGGATCGCTGGAGTGGAGATGCCAGCCCTGGGAGGAGCGGTGAGCAAGACTGCAGCTTATGCAAATCCTTAATTTTCCAGAGTCCCTGCGCGTGGCCGCCGACAGCCACGGCTTTTATACATTCCCTACAAAGCAAGAGGAGTTGGTGTGTGTCTGTTTGTCACCCGGTGGGATTATTGGAGTAACAAGGTAAAATGAAAACTCCCTGCTTCCCTCAGTCAGGAATGACTGAAGCAGGCAAAAATTACTTGATTTTTCTTTTTTTTTTTTTTTCCCCCCCTTTTTTTTTTTTTTTTTATTGGACAACCTCTAACTTTTTGGAGGGGAGGGTGGTGGGGGTTGAGAATAAACTGTGTCTGAAGGAACAAAAGTGTTTTTTGGTTTATTTCTTTCCATGTTCAACTGAAGGGCCCTGTTGGAGCCAAAGCGGTGGTTGTGGAAGTCGATGTGAGGAACTGGTAACTCACCCACTGGCTGCCCTTCAGCTGGGTTTAAATGTCTCTTTGAAAGGATGAGGTGGAAAGTGTGGTGGTGGTGAACATCATTTTCATTTTGTTTCAACCTCCCAAACCTCAATTTGGGATAAACGGGCACAGCCGTGTCCCGCGGCTCCGCCGTCCCTGCTTGTCGCTATTTTTTATATTCTCCAGCTAGAGAGGCACCAGGCACAGTAGATGGAAATGAATCTGCTCCTGTGTTGTATTAATTAAAAGCTACAAAAATAATGCTTAAGGCTTTAGAAGCAACCCCCCCCTTACCTCTTCTGCGCCGTCCTCCCCACCCCCAGGTCCCGCCTGGTTAATTTATCTCGGTTTTAGAAGCGATTTGTCTTGCTCTGCTCTTGTTTACATTTTGTGTCACCCCGGTGTCTGGTCAGGGCCTCACCCTCGCGGTGAATTCGTGGGTGACTGAGTGGGTGAGTGGGAAAGCTGAGAGGGGGAGAAGGCAAAAGGGAAGAATCCCGTGGTGGGTCCGGTCTCTGCGAGCGCGAGGAAGGGTCGGTGGGGAGCCACAGAGAGCGAGGATTTTACAAGGGGGTGTGATTCCATTTCCTGCAGGATGCTATCTAGTAGAGTGACATAAATGAAAGATATAAAGGCAATAACTATTGTTTTTAAGCAACTTTTTTATTACTTGAAAAAGAAAAAAAAAAAAAAAGCATAACCATGAGAACGGTTTTGAAGTTCTGACCATTTGAACAATATTTATATATATTTTAAAGAAGATGATGAATAGCTGAACTTGAAGTTTGATCATTATTTTTTTTTTGCTTTTTGCTTTTTGTTTCTGCCTAGAAATAGTCCTGTACCTTCTCAGTACTTCAAACTGCTTTTCCACAGCTCTTGAAATCTTCATAGTTTTACAGTCAAGTAACCTAAATTTCGATGACCTAAAAAAAAAAAAATAGAAAAAGAAAAAAAAAGCCACAAAAAAAAAAAGTAATGCAAAGGAATAAATCTAGTTTGTCATGAAAGGTACAAAACTGACGAATTTGTACGAGTTTTTAAAATGTATCTTTCCTTTATGTAACATGTCTATTTAGTGCCTTATTAAAGAAACAGTAACCCTCCCTTTTTAGAGAGAGGGACACAAAATCATCCTTAGCATTACGAGTAACCAGCGTCTGGTCTCTTGCTCCTTTGGACCTTGCATTCACTTTTCCAGTCCCTTTTTCCCGGAGCAGCTCCCTGTGCCTGGCCACACCTGCTGCTCCCTTGGCCGCTGCTCTGCTCCGACTGTTCTTAGGGAACTTGAACACGTTTTATGCACATTATCCTGCCCAGGGAGGTGGGAATCTGTGGTGGATATTGTAAATGAGATACCAACCAAAAGAGAAAGCGAAATATAATATCTACTGCCCTCTTGAGCCAAAATGCGTGAATAGTGTTGTTGGGGTTGGGTGTTTGCTCTTTTTGTTTTGTTTTTTTGGGGAGGGAGGGGTGGGTTGTTCAGTGATCTGAACTTGTTTTGTTATTTAAAAAATACGGTTACCTCAGCAGATTTTGGGTGGAATATGCATCACATGTTTAAAACTGAGCAGTGAGTAAAGAGGTGGTGTGTGGGGACCAGAGGTTGTTAAGGAATGAGATTGTCTTGTCACAGGGTGTCACCTGGCCACCAAACCCCAGGGAAGTGGGCAGGGGGCTGGATAGGCACAGAGGGGTAGTGGCAGAGGGTCTGAAGATGCAGTGCAATTGAACCCAGCTCTCATGCTTGAAAGTCCTCAAAATTTCAACCAATTCTCTTTTTCTTTTCCCCCTATTTTTTTTCCCTCCCTCCCCAGTCCTCTCCCAGTGTGAGCTTTTATTTGTCTAGCATCACCCCAAGCTCTGCAGCTGAGTGATCAGTTTGTTGAGTTCCTGGGCCCAGTTTCATTTACCTCTTCCTCTAGTTTGGGGAGCTTAATGAGTGTGAAATGGGTTGGCTCATCAGCACCAAATTTCTGTTGCAAATGATGCCTTCCAGCCCATCCATACACAAACCCCAAGCTGCCACCTCTCCCTGCTCTGCTGCAGCTGCAGTGGGGAGAGCCCCAGGTCCCAGGCAGTGGGTGCAGCTCCTCAGCAGAGCTCAGTTGTTATCTTCTGTCTTTCTTCTGTCCCTCCCTCTCTTTGCAGTCCTGAGAACTGTGTATTTCAAGTGCAGATACCAGATCTGGGGCCCAGATCAACTCCAAGTTCTTGAATGGGTGTTTAGAAATAATGGTCTGTTCTTTTTTTTATTATTATTATTATTATTGTTGTTGTTGTTATTGTTGTTATTATTATTATTACTACTATTTAATGTTACTTTTCACCTCGGGGTCCATTTCTTCCCCATTCCCACATCCCAATTTGCCACCAAGGCAGGGAATTTGCTTTGCACACCCTTGCTGATGCCCCATTCCCTCTGGCCTTGGTGCAGCTCAGTGGAGAGCGGTGCTAGAGTGTCCTGCAGCTGCCAGCACAGAGATTCAGGCCCCTTAAAACTGATTTATTTTTAAAGAAATACAGAAGAATCAAGGCATTGCTAATGCTTAGCAACCTCACGTCCTAGCCTGCCTTTTTGCTCGGAGTTTTAAGTCGTGTTAGCTTTAAAAGGGGTTGTTCATCCTACAGAGTTTCTTAGCTTACAGTATGGCAAACAGCATCCTTAAAGTGCTCCCAAACCTTACTGGCCTGGAATGGGAACGTGGCTCTGTTGATTCTGGTGGGGAGGAAGGATGGGTTTCATTTGGGGCTGACACTGGTCAAACACGTGTTCCCTTCACAACCCTTGGTTACACCAGTTTGAAGATTCAGCTTTACTAATCCAGCGTGTTGTTTCCATATGTGTTACAAAATTCATTCTGTCTTAAGTGGGGTCTGAGGAAATCCAGTTGCTTTCTGGAGAATCACCCTTTTTTGTATGTGTATTGAATTATAAAATTGCACTAACTGCTATATTAAAAAATAAAGAAATCAAAGCCCAATGTTTTCCCTAAGGATTGGGAAAAGATCGAATCAGATGTGTAGCATTAACAGTGCTAGGCTGGAACAGAATGAATTTTAATCTCTTCTGTCTCTGTACTGCTCAGAGATCTTCTGTGTACAACACAAAGCTACAAAAACAAACAAAAAAAAAAACCACAAAAAGAAGTTTTCCAGAAACTGCGCTTCAAATTTTTGCTGTACTATAGAAGCTCATGAAGGACAACATTAAAGTCCTAATTTGCCTGCCTTATAGACACATTTCATTGTATTAATATTTTCTTAAACTTCCAGTTGCATTGTGTTGGCTTTGGAGTTTGTTATAGGCAGTCCTGTATCCTGAGTTCTGTTCAATTTAAACTTATGTAAACTATTGACAGCACATGCAATGCAGTACTTATCTATATTTTGCTGTTTTAGTATGAATATGTACTCTGATGCCAATTTACAAAAATCTGTTGTAAACGCTTCTTGTGTACCAGTAACCAATAGTGGCAATTATATGTCATTCTAAAAGCTGCAATACTTATACAATAAATTTTACAATACTTTGGAAAATTTGCCTTCACCTTTTGCTTTGTTACCAAAAAAAAAAAAGAAAAAAAAAAAAAGAAAAGAAATCAGGGTTTGTCAACACAATGTAATTTCAATTTTCCTATTTTCTTCTGGAATGTTGGAAAATGAATCTGCTCAGTTTTGGATATTTGTGTGGGTTCCCCCCTTCCTCGTTCTGAACCACGGCCCCACCTCTGTACTGCCACCCGTGTTGTCCCCGTGGAGCTGTAGCTGGTTCCTGGTGTATTTGCATGCTCCATGTGTGTGTGTGTGCATGTACAACTGTTTCCTTTCGAGTAGATCAGGTGGCACAGCTCCAATCCCAGAAGAAGCATTCCTGGTTTGCACCACCCTGTCCAACACTCGTGGTCCTGCCTTTCAGCCGAGAACGTCACTGATGCTCAGAAGGTCTTAACTTGAATAACGTCAATCATCAAGAACTGCCTAGATTGACTCAAATCCTAAGCACAGAGAATTTGTGTGACTTTTTTTTTTTTTTTTCCTTTCTGAAACTGTGGTCAAATTGCAGTGATCACATTAAAGCAATTGAAAACTTGACTGTTTGCAGGGGGTTTTCTTTTGTGTGGCTGGAGGATGGCTGTCCCGTAGATTCACCCAGACCCTGGGTTCCCTCTTGGGGCTGGGGGATGTGGAGTCATTAATCCCTGGGTTTTGCTGCCCAAGCCCTCAGTGTCCCCAGGCTCTCTCTGGCTGGGCACAAACCTGTTTTGGGTGGCAGCACTGTTAGCAGCAGCCTGGCTTTGGCAAGAGCTCCTCCAGCTGCTTGGGATGGGCAAGTGGTGGGCACTTGGCTTTGATTTGGGCACGAGGAGCTCCTGTGGGCTTCAGCAGGATGCTGGGATGCTCTGCCTCCCCTGTTACTTGTCACACATGGTCAGCTGGGAGAATATCTCTGGTAAGGAATCAATCAGCTTAATTGCAGCCCAGGGAGGAGAACCCCAAATCCGCCCCTCCATCCCCAATTCTGAACCGTGCCGTTCACCTCCTGGTCATGGTTTGTTCTGGGGGATTCCTGGTGTCCTCTGTGCATTGCTGCAGGAACAACAGCCCGGGGTGACAGTGCTGGGAAGCAGCTGGCCTTGGTTGGAACACTTTTCCCTGTGGTAGGAAGTCAGATGATTCCAAGGCTGTGCCAGTGCTGTGACCCCAGCGCTGGCTCGAGCAGCTCCAAACCCTCTTTTCCATCTCCTGCCCAAAGAAATGCCAAAACAAGATTTCTGAGAGCAGGCAAT
This sequence comes from Parus major, assembly GCF_001522545.3. NCBI lineage: Eukaryota > Metazoa > Chordata > Aves > Passeriformes > Paridae > Parus > Parus major. The sequence continues at coordinate 11,785,520 of NC_031788.1, forward strand.
GCCCCTGCCCCAACCCCAGGATCACAAACATCAAGTGGAATACATCCACCTTGCCCCAGGCATGGTGAGGCAGGGAAAGGGCAGGGCTTGGTCTCAATCGCTGTTTCGAAATGACATTTTTGGAATCACAGCTGAAACCAACATCTTCCCACAGAAAAAGAGAACTCTGCTGAAACCACAGTTTCCAAAAGGGAATTTTTTAAAATGACATAAAAAAAAAATAAGAAATCAAGTTCAACCAGTACAGTGCGTGGGAATGGGCAGAGGTAGCTGTTACTAAGCTACCTTTCCATGTCTGTTGAGGAGATCTGGGGACACTGCAGCAACACTGATTGGCAAAAGATTATTTTTAAATTTTGGGGTTTTGGTCAGGTTGTTTTTTTTCAGCTCAATGGAAGAAACAACTTTGTGACTTTTGGAAACCACAGGTGGCAAAGCCTTTGATTTCAAACAGATTTCTGTGCTGCAAATGGAATGGGAGTTAAGAAATCATGTTCAGATTTTCCCTGTGCTTTAGCATCGAAGCCCTTCTTGCAGCTCTTGTGGGCCTCCATGGTGTGCTGGCTGGAAGCTGCAAACTCCCACTGCAGAGCATTTAAACTTCATAGAAGCACTTTTTGTTTTTTCTTTTTTGTCTCTGTATTTTCCCTGTTTGTCCTGATCCAGCTCTTCTCTCTGCTGCTGCCTCTGCTGTCCACTGGAGTCCTGTCCCTCCTGCTCTCGTGGCAGATGATTCACTGCTCACACTCATGTCTGTGTTTAATCTGGTTTGTGCCTGGAGGGAACGAAGCAAAACCCCTCTGGGGCTTGTCCAGCTCTAGTCCTGGTGCCCAGGGATGGTCCCACCAGTGATTCCTTCCCAGGAAAGACGAGGATGGCTTGGGGTGCTTGAGGTGGGGAAGGTGTGAAACCTGGAGGCAGCCTCTTGCTTTTTAACCTGCTCAAGCTGCGTTTCCCTGGGTTGATTTATTGGAGGTTTTTTCCTCCGTGCTGTCTCACCACTGAGGGAGGGGAAGCCTTGACCAGGGATAGAAACCCTGAGTAAAGTGGCTGGAAACAGATTCCCCCTGCAGGGATGGGTTTCACTGAGAGTTGTTAAGAAAGCAATGTGCTCTCACAGGGATCCTGCTGTTGACTCTCCCAGCTGTAATGGGAATTTACTCCAAATACTTGCTGCCCCCATTTAAAAAAAAAATAAAAGGAAAAAAAAAGTGTAGAAATTCCCACTACCTTGGCATAAAACAGTAACAGTACTAATACTGTATTAGTAACAAAAGCAAAAGACCAGACAGGAGAGAAGAGGAAATAATTCCTGTCTTGGGCTTCTAGACATGCTCAGGCTGGAAAAGTACTGCCTAAGGGTCCCTTCATTTAAGGTCTGATAGGGTCAAAACTGATTCCCCCTCTCTTTCCCCAGCTCAGGAGCCCTGCAGACAGCTCTCCCCTCTCCCTGGAGCTCTCAGGGGCTTTGCTCAGGGGTGGGCAGGGGTGGGCAGCTGGCCCAGGTGGGGATGTGGCCCAGGTGGCCACGATCTTGCCATGGCCCCGGAGGCAAATGGAAGCAGCTCCAGGGAAGATGCTGATTTGCTCTGGGGGTTTCTCTTTTCTGTTGAGTCAGAGCTATAGGAGGTTTTGCAGAGCCTTTCCTGACCAGGTTTCTGAAGCTGCCTGGATGATGTGAAGAAAAGATAAACCCTCTGAAAGAGCAGCCACCTTGTTTTGAGGTAAGATTGGGATTTAAGGCATTTTTAAGGGTACCCAGAAGCAGGTTTCAGGCTGTCCTGGAGCCACACACTGCCAGAGCTGTAGGTGTACTTTTTCTTCCTCTGTGGCTGAAAGAGGCAGCTCCAGGGCCTCCTTCCTGACCCCTTCTCCCTGGGGAACCTGTCCCCTTCTCCCTGGGGAACCTGTCCCCTTCTCCCTGGGGAACCTGTCCCCTGCTCCCTGAGTGAGCAGGGCTGCTGGGGATCACCCCACGCTGCCCAGCAGGTCAGGCTGGTGGCTGCACCACCTTTGAGTTTTCTCCCTGTCTTCTGCCCACGGAGAGCCTGTTGTCAGGTAAGATTGAAAGGTGCATCAGTGAAATTTAGAGCTTTGGCTGACCAGACTGATGGCTCTGCCCTAGACAGGGGAGAGGTGACATGAAGCCCTCCATGCAGTGAGCTTGGAGTGGGGTTTGCAATGCAGCAATAATGGGGGAGAGCACTGAGTGCAGGATTCATCACTTGTGAGTGGGTGTTCATTCCCCCCTTGCTCAGTCCTGAATCAGTTCAAATGCACACGGTTGCCTTGGGATTGATTGTTATCAGCAGCAATAAATCACAATCACAGCAGCCAGTGGTGAGTTTTGGATGACAGTCAAAATGCTGCTCCTCAGAGCGTTTATCTCTGCGAAGGCAGGGAACCTGGACATTGAACAATTAGATCAGCGTGGCTCTGTGAAGCTGCATTTGATTAAGAGAGTAACTGCAGTAAAGTTATTGCTTGGTGTTGCTGTGCATTGCTAATAAGCAGCCTGGCTTTAAAAACAGAGAGGCTGGAGCAGAGAACATCTCTGCATCGCTCTCCAAGCAGCACCAGGACCCCACCTTGTCCTTCCTGCTGTGGCCTCGCTGCTGCTAAGACATAAAAAGGAGAGAAGAGGTGGCTTTTTCTGCAGTGGAAGCGTGGCACAGGTGTCCTATCTTGTTTCCTCATTCCACAGGAGCTGCTGGGCGAGTTCAAAGACTTTTCAGATGGGTCCAGGTGACCCTGAGTCTGTGGGCAGGGCGTGGGGCAGTGGCTGAATGTCCCAGACAGTCCCTGCAGTGTCACAGGTGGGAATTCCCAGTTTGCCACTCTGTGTTCCCAACAAGGGATGGGCTTGGCCACAGCTCCTGCTCCAAGACAGCACCACTGAATCCACATCTCCAGTACCAGGAGCCACCAGCTGCCTTTCTGTCTTTACACATTTCTGCTACTTGGGCCCATTAAGGTGGGAATTAAACATCCAAAACACTCCAGCTCTAAAATAATCATCCAAGCTCACAGTCCTGCAAGACCAGCCCCTTCTGGGTGTTTTGGGGAGGGTCCCTGCAGGTCTGGGGTGATCAGCAGAGTGTGAGGGAGCTGGGTTAGGTTTTAACCTGGGATTTGCACACCAAGGGCTTTCCCAGGGAAGAAGAAGGCTCATAACACTTCTCAATTCACAATTGCTCCAGACAATTTACTAATGTTCACACACAATTTTTATTGTTTTTTTTTCTCCTTGAATCTCAAACCCAGGCTCTGCAAGGTTCAGATGAGCAGAACCAGGTTAACAAACAAATGTGGAATGACCCTCGAGGGCCCCACTGCTGATCTCCTCTCTATTTTTCTCTTGAGAGCTGCTGTTTCTCTCTGCTCTGCTGAGCAGGTCTGTTGATTTTCTGTTCTGAGGAGGAAAGCCTGAGGTTCTCCAAGAGCCTGGCCCTGGTGCTCTGCCTCCCTGCTCCCAGGGCAGCCCTTCCATGGGCATGGAGGAGCCTGAGCTAAATATAAGCTGTGGAGGGGAAAACAGGGGGAGTTGGAGGAGGTTGAGCGAGAGGATCTGTTTATTTTCCCTCTGATCTCTGAGCCCTGTTATGTTTTATTGCTTTGCAAACAGGAGGTCTGGAACGCTTCCTTCCCTCCTGTGCCAGTGCAAGGTCAGCTGGGTGCATAATTCCTGCACTTGAAGGAAAAAATACCAACTATTTACAGTAATGTTGTACAAGTGGCATGAAACTGGAACTCTATTTACTTTCTCCAGGCCAGGTTTTACTGTAAATGCCCAAATAAGCTATTTATATAAACAATTTCTGTATATTTGCTCTGTGCCTGGATGTACTTCCACCCTGCTGCTGAGAATTTAGATCTGATGAGTAACCTGTGTCAGAAGAGCAACTTTGATTGCAGAAAACCCCCTGGAAGGTGATGCAGGCAGGTGCTTTATGTGCAGTGATCTCAAGGAAGGTGAGGCACCTCCAGCACGCTTGTTCCTTCCATCTGCAGAAGGATGTGGTGCCCATAGCCTGGCAATGCTCCCAAAGAATCCCATTTTGGGGTGTGTGGTATTTGAGAAGCTGTGTCAGAGAACAAAGCAGCACCAAGGAATGTAGCTGAGATTCCTTGTGCTGTAGAAAAGGCTGGCATGAGGTAAGGCATGAAGGAAGCAGACTAACTCAAAAAAATGTGTTCAGGTTTACTCAGCTCTCCCCATCCGTCAGAACATGCCCAAGTCCTCAGTGAGGTTTCAGCTCCGAACCGAGATCTCGGACTGAGTCATGAGCAAATGTAGCTGTGAGTAATTGCTGTAGCCAAATGTCAGCTTGGAAAATGGGCTTTGTCTCTTCTCTAAGAGTTCTGGTTTATAGGAAAAGGCAGTGGTTTTCCTTTCTGCTCTGGCTGTCGGTTCCCTGTGTGGGTAAAACACAGTTGCTGCTCCTGGGGGTGTGTGGGAGTTCAGCACCCCAGGGCTGCTTTCTGTCTTGATCCTCAGCTTCTGCACTGCCTTTGGGCTTGGGCCAGTGGGACAAATGTCATCCAGCACAGGCACATGTTGCTTTTAAAGAAATGCTGCATTCTCAGCCTTACACAGAAAAAACCCTCCCCAAACCCTGAGGCACAGCATCCTGCTGTTGTGCATGGCCATGTGCCCTCTCTGTGCCCTCTCTGCTCCTGGAGCCCTGTGAGCCCAGGACTTGTCCAAGATCCAGCTGC
>NC_031788.1:11790434-11800365 GCF_001522545.3 Parus major
CCCAGTGCCCCAGCCCTGTCCATCTCCCAGTGCCCCAGCCCTGTCTCCCAGTGCCCCAGCCCTGTCCCCCAGTGCCCCAGCCCTGTCCCCCAGTGCCCCAGCCCTGTCCCCCAGTGCAGCCCAAGGCCTTCATGGCAAACCCAGGGTGACACTTCCCACTGCTGTGATCCCTGACCTGCCTTTCCTGGATATTGCAATTTCTCCTCCAGACCTGGCTGAGATACAGGGTGACAGGCCAGAACTCGAGTGGAATCAAAATTGCATTTTAATTATAAACATTTGTCCAGAAATTAATGTTTCTGAACTAATGTTTCTCTCCGACCAGTGTGTTCAGAAGCAAATGACTCTCACTAATTGATTTTCCCCTGTCTGATGGGAATTGTACCCGTAGAAATTCAACCATGCATAATTGAAAATCCCCCTCTTTCAGCAGGTATCCACATAATCACCCAACTGATGTTTGCTTGTCCTCTGGCAGATATCACCTAGAAGTCACATGGCTGGCTGGAGGGAGCTAATTTTTCCAATTTTTGTTCCTTGTGATGGATTAAACATTGAAAATCACTCTAAACAGGCTTCCATATCAAATAAATTTGCTTATAATCCCAAACATGTACCCATGAGGGAAGGTTATAGATGGCTTTCTCCTTTGGAAAGGTGTTTTTTATACCTTTACACCTCTGAGATCAGTAATCCCGTTTGTCCCAATATATAAAACAGTTTTGAGCAACTTCCAGGAGCCTTTCAGCAGTGAAGGCAGAAAGGATTTGGAATGGCTCTGAAGCCCTTGGCTCTGCTGTGCCAAACCAAGTGTCTGAAACCCCCAGGACCCTCCCAGAGCACTGACAGCCCGAGGGAGTGGGAGCAGAGGAGAGAAGTGTAAAATCAGCTGTGAAACTGAAAGGCTGTGATTCACTGTCAGGTTCTCCTAAGAGGCAGGTGAGATCTTGCCCTGCTGCCAACCAGGTCTTGAGGGTGACAACAGATTTCAGTCATTTTAGGAGGTTTAGGAGCGAGTCTGGTGTGGAAATGGGTGTGTTTTAGGGGAGCTTTGGGGTTGTTGTGATGGTTTTCATCACTTTTGCCTCTCCCAGTAACACCCACGATGGGTCCCAGCATCATGTGGTGCTTTACAGGAGTTTCCCCGAGGTGCTTTGACCTCTCTTACCATCAGCCTTAAGAGGCAAAACTAATCAAGGTTTGTTCAAAAGTAATTTTTCATCACAGCTTCTGTTGAGGAGCAGATAATCAGATTTTATTTATTTATTTGTTTGTTAATAAAGCTGTATAACAGAGGATTTCATCATTCCAGTGATACTGAATGCAATGTGCTTGCAATAATTAATGCCACTACTAATGGAGGATTGGAATTTTGCCTTAATTATATCATTAAGACACATTTCATGCATTTAATTGTTTTTGTAAAATGACAGCCAAGCTCTCCTGCCGCATATTTCCCATTTCCAGATTCAATTACTTCCCATGCAAGGGCAACCTGCTAGTAATGGCCTCTCACAGCTTTTGCTTTCCAGGGGAAATCAAGTGGGTTTTGGTTAGATATGCCAATACTTTTCAGGTTAGCAAAGCTTTTACGTGTTGTTTGTCAATGTTGGTGATGAACAGATGCACTGAACTCTCCCTTCCTCCTTGCTGGCCTGGATTTAATGAAAAATAGGGGTGGGGGGAAGGGGAAAATGTGTCAAGACGGAACAAGAAAGTTAAAAATCAGTCACAGGCTTGATCCACATGCCCTGCTGCACCTGTGGGAGGCTAAGTCTGGGTAAAACACACCGTGTCTGGTCCAAAAGCAGGAGCTTTGGAATCAGCAGCCTCAGAGGGGATGATGCTGTGATTGTTCTCATGGGACACCACCAGCCAGGGGGCTCAGGGCTTCCTGAGCAAAGGTTCCTGCTTCTTCTTGTGTCTGTAAGGCCAGAATCAGTCACCCTGCAAGCCCAGGCTCCTGGAGAGGCACCTCAGAAGTGTGTGAATCAGTGAGGTCCATTGTGCTCCAAACCAGGACCCAGAGCCCTTGGCAATGGTGACACACGTGGATTTGTTTGGGATGAGTAAATACAGTTTTCACTGGACAGGAATTTATAGTTATGTCTGTAGCTCCCAGCTGCTCAGGGGGATGGGAGTGGTGTGTTCTCTCTAGTTTGTGCCTTCTCTGTCTGCAGCTCTTTCCCAAATCTGTAATCATTGCTGCATAACTACATAAAGGCAAAATGCAGGGTGAGGATGGTAGGAAATGGGAATCCCTGCTGCAACACAGAAAATATCAAGTTGCCTGAGGGTCATCACTGCTAGATTTTGGACCATCTGTGATAAGCCAAAGCCTCCCCAAATGCCATGCAGGTGGCTATGGCTGTTTGCAAGGCAAAGCCAGCAGTCCCCAGGTGGAATGTAACAAAAAGCAGGTAAAGCAAGTGGATTGTGCAGGAATGGAAACTGCCATGCCAGGCAGCAGACACAGCAACTGCTGAATAGTTTGAAAGCCTTTCCAAGTTGTTCCTGCAGCACTGACTGTGGGAAGCATTTGGGAGCAGGTTTTGCTCTCAGACTGTAACCATGCTGCCGACTTGACGAGCCCTTGACCTCAATTAGTTCCGTTCGTTATTTGGAGCCCAGTGGGAGTGAAGTCAACTGTGCTTTCCTTCTCTTCTTTCTTCCCATCCTCTCTTGCCTGGTGGATGAAAGAGCTGAAACTTGGCCACGGCACAAGCCCCCTTCAGCCCTTGCTGGGTTTTGCCCTGGGGGATCTGCAGGAGAGGTGGAGGAGCCCTGGGAGCTGTGCAGACACGGATGGAGAGGAATCCATCAGGAGAAATGTCCTGCTGGATGTGCTGCACGTCTGCTTTGCCACTGGCCTGCTGGAAACCTTGAGCAAGAAGCTTCACCTGTCTCTCCCTTGTCTGAAAAGTGATGAGGGGAATCCAGGCACCACGTCCTGGTTGCATGAAGCCCACTGGGGAAGATAACTGAGACACCAGATACAAAAAAATCTAAATAAGAGGTGTGAGAAGCACTGATTTCCTCTGTACAAAGCAGAGCAATGCAGTCTCAATCCTTTCTACAATGAAACTGAATTCCCAGTTCAGTTTTGCTTCTAGATTCTGTGTCTGGAGTGTTTCATCAATAAATACCTTCACCCCCCAGCCCCCTCCTTTCTGTGATTGTTAGTAACAAATTTATGTTGTGTTTCATTTCAGGTTGTCCAACAAATTTTGGAACAAAACTGAGCACCATTAATTGTCATTCTCAGAATAAACCAACAACATAATTTATCAATGTGGCAATAACAATAATGTTTGTATTTCCCAGTCTTGAAATACTTGGATTGGAGATGACAGCATTATAATTGAAAATAATGGTAATTATCTGTCTGCAAACGTGTTTTGCTGCTATGCTCAATATCTTCTTTGAAACCAGTCATGAACAGAAGTCACCATAAGCAACAATAAACTAAAAATTCATTTTCCTAGAGATCGGTGCGCTGCATCTGTTGTGTGGGAAATAACTCTGATTTTTCTTTTGTTTCCAAAGTGGTATGTGGATGGAGAACTTCAAATCAATACCATCAGGAAAAATCAACTGCTTCTATTTAGCTGAATTTGAAATGTTATATGATAATAGGAGTGTTTTTGATATATGGATATATATGTATGTACACCTTGAGATCATTCATATGGAAACAAGACACCTGCTGTATCGAGATGAGAGGGAAAAATCAACATAATTCTTCACACTTCCCTAGTGAAAATTGCCAAATATATGTTGTCAAACTGTGGGGAAGATACTGAGCTGGGAATGAGCTGAGCACTGAGCCCAAGGAGCAGCATTTCCTGCAGGGCTCAGGGCCCTGGGCACTGCTCCCACCTGCCCTGAGCTCCAGGAGCCTGGGCAGGGGCTCAGGCAGGTCTCACCCAGCCCCAGCAAATTTTGGTTGGGTGTTTTTTTCTGGAGCAGGCTTAAATTTGAATACTAAAATACATTCTGAGTCCTCCCCTGGAAAATAATGTAGCAGGGCAGGGATGTTTTAGCTTGTGTTTTGTACACATTCCCTCTTTTATTGCTGGTGTGAAGTCATATCTCCCCTTTTGCCTTGCCAGTGCCAGCAGGTGAGACACCCATCCCAGCAGGGACAGGGGAACCACGGAGCAGCATCTCTGCAGAGCATCACCAGGGCTGGCAAGAGCCAAATGAGAGAATTTTGGAGCCTTCCAACTTGGATATGGGGCAGGAGGAGGCTGGCAAGAGCTTTGAAGGTGACAGCCCTCAGCTGGACTCAGGGAGGGACCCTCGGTGTCAGGGTGGGGTCCAGCGCCCCTCCACACAGCCAGTTAACACCTTCTCCTTGGATCCTCGTTTCACTGCCAGCTATTGAAGTGATTCCCTTATGAACTAGTTTCTGTTGTCCTTATTAACCAAGGACTAATTAATTATTAATTAAGCAACCAAGGCTACTTATTAATTCAACTTCTTAATTAAGTATAGGATGCTAATGAGGCAGCTTGTTAATTGAGTTGTCAGGGGGAAGTGAGGATGGAGAGGAGGATTTTTTTCTGCCCAGTTCCTGTAGCAGAGCCAGAAATGTGGCTCTGTGTGGGGACATTGGTCATGGGAGCTTCCTGAGTGGGATCTGGCAGTCACAGCTTGGGAGAAGCTTTATTTACATTTATTCCTTTTTCTTGTCAGCCCAAAACAACCTTTCAAGAAGAGACTGCAGGACTTGCAGCCCAATATTTCAGTGCTATGTGCAGGACCAAGCTGGGCAAGCATGGGGACAGGACCAGTGTGCCCAGGGGATAGAGGCATGGAGATGACCTGGAGCTGTGGGGCATCATGGACAGCAGTGGCCTCCTCTTTTTCTCAGTCTTAATGAGATGCACAAAAAGGAGAACTTTTCTCCTTGAAATGCCTTTAGCCTAAGACAAGAAAAGTCTGCAATTTACAGACAACAGGAGCAAGAGATGAGGAGCTCTCTGCCTTGGCAGGGAGAGCCACATTTCTCTGGCACACTGGATTTACCTTGGGTGTGCCCCAGCCCTGCTGTTTTGATCGCAGGATCAGGCCAGGATGCACTGAGGATCCCTGAGCTGTGAGGACAAGCTCCTCCAGTGCTGAGGCTTTGTGGGACAGCCCCACACAGCATCCTGCTGGGCATTAGTGCCAGGTGGCCAGGACTGGCACGGTAATTCCAGGATGTTTTCTCTGGAAAGTTTGCTGATGGGCCATTTCTTATTGCCAGCAAGACTCCAGCATCAGTGGTTTGTTCCACTGCAAATGCCATTCCCCAGGCAAGCTGAAAATAAAACCATTTCTAATCACTTCTGAAAGTTTCTGAAAAGAACTGGGGGAGGGGGAGAGCTAATGAGGAAAACACACAGCTTTAGAAACAGGAGAGCATTCCCTGAAGTCAACAGAATAATAAAAAAAAATCTTTTTGAATATTCATTTCTACTGAGATTTTCTATCGCTATAATTAATTTGTCACAAATACCCTGACAAAGCATTTCTGGTGGAGTGATGAAGGCTACAGGCAGAGGTTTACTTAGCCTCTTTTGAAGGAAAATAACTAGCTATCAAATAACTTTAAACTCCTAAAGCTTTTCTGGCTTGATCCTGCTTTCATTAAAGAATGTTACTTGGCTTTGAAGACATTTAAAGCTTTTGCAAAATTGTTATATGGATTTATTTTTGGGTTATTCGGGTGTATTGGTGTATTATTCACGGACACTTTGAGAGGCATTGGCTGTTTGTTTTCTCTTCATGGAGAAGGACACAACAAAGCCTTTAAAGCACCCATGGAGCCATTCAGGCTGAGTTCTGCTGGTTTTCCCCTTCCTTCCTGCAGAAACTCGGAATCCTTGGCACCTTTACCCAAAAGAAAAGATTCCTGGCAGCAGCCCAATAGCAAATCAATGCTGAATATCTCAAATGAGTGACAGGTAAAGACTCTGCCTCCTTGGATTGATCAGGATCCCTGCTGCTTCGTGTGGGGAATTCAAGTCTTCAAGGTTTCCTCTCCTGTCTTTCTACCTCCAAATTTCTGCTCAATGACAGGACTTCCTTGCAGGACCCAGCAACTGACTCAAAGCAGCAAAAATATTTGTGTGATGGGAGAAGGATGAGGCCGGATTCTGTAATCATTCCTCACCCCAAGGAGCACCAGTTCAATCAGATTGCTCATGAAAGGAAGCCTTCACTGATGTGAGTAATCGTGGCAGATTCTGGCCCTGAGTTATTACATGAAACCCTCTCAAGCTCAGGAGAAAGCTGCGTGACTCAGACCTAGCTTTAAAAAATAAAAGTTTTAAATCCCAAGTTAGGATGTGCCATTTGGCTCCTGCTGAAGTTGGGCTAAAAAGGCAGCACTGAATAATAAAAAAGATCAAGCTTTTGATGTTAAATTGCATGTTCAAGCATAAAATCCAGCCTTGATGATGAAGCTTAGCCTGGCTTATTTCACTCGGGCAAAGACACTAAACAAGAGCCTTACACTCTTTCTCACTTAGAGGAAATGTCTGTGCATTTAAAATAAGCAAAAAAAAAAGTTTTGACAGATAAGTAATTAGGAAACATCTGGCCAAACTGAAGGCAATAGAAGTGATTCCAATCAGAGGTGGTTCAGTGAAAGCTTTTCATCTCAACTCCAACAGAAACAGCAAATTTAGCACTTCAAAAAAAAAATAAATAAAAATTCCAGCTTCTGATGAAGTGTTAAAAAGTAGGAGAGAGAAAAGTCCAGAGACATCCACCCAGCCCAGGGCTGTGAGGAGGAGGAGGAGGGATGAGGGCCCTGGCTGTGAGCAGGATGAGGAGTGTGCCAAGGACCCAGAGGCAGGTCCTGTGCTGGACCAGTGGCACCTGCTTTGGGTGGAATTCCCAGGTGCTTTGGGTGGAATTCCCAGGTTCTTTGTGTGGAATTCCCAGATGCTTTGTGTGGAATTCCCAGATGCTTTGTGTGGAATTCCCAGGTTCTTTGGGTGGAATTCCCAGCGTGGCTGATGTGTCCCTGTGGATGCTGGCCCCTGGCTGCTCCTGCAGCACCGTGTGTCCCTACCTGTGGGCACCAGGACAGGTGAGGCTCACACCAGCTCTGTGTGGGTGGCTCAGGGGTCACTGCTGTCCTGGCAGCCCTCATCTCATCCCTCCTTCTCCAAAGCTCCCTGGGAGCCGTGCAGTGGTGACATATCCTTACTGGGATTTGGGGGGAGGGATGCTCCCTTTCAGTTTTCACTCTGCACTGTGTTTGGAAGTGCTTTTCCCACATTCAGTGAATGCTGGTGGTTTGGAGGCTCCATTAAAATAAATGCCAGGATTCTGTGGGTGCTTCCTCACCTAACTGGAAGAACTTCAGTGAGCTTCCTCAGAGGTGATGTGTTCTCATGGTGTTCTGGCTGCTGAGTGCCTGCTGGAAACAGTCCTGGCTGCTTTCAGTTTCATACAAGCTTCATTCTGAGTTTTTGGGAAAGGTTTTAGATATTTATTTTTCTTCAAGCTGGCAGATTTACCCATCCTGTCCAACCTCTTCAGCCTCCATGGCCCTTCCTGTGTGTTCACACGTGGTATTTCAGCAGGGGTGAGCAGGACAGCCACCTCCCCTCTCTGCAAACCCTGATGGTGGGGGCTGCTGCTGCTTTAAAAACTGCCCATCTTTATCATTTTAACACAGCAGACCAAGAGCCCAGAGCAGAACTCAGTGCAGGAGACAAGGGCCCTGCAGGAGGGACAGGAGTGGCAGAGTTTTGTCCCTTTGCTGTCCTGCCCAGAAGGGAAGCAGAGGAAGGAGAGGATCCTTGCTCCAGCACAGCAGCTGTTTTAAGGTGCTTCCTGCACAGCTGGAATTCACAGTGACAGCATCAGCTGCCAAGGGGAGTCAGGAGATTTGGCAGGATTCAGGGGGAAAGAGGTAGCAGTAAAATCATTTGTGAAGGGTAAATGCTTCAAAGGGTCACCAAGGTGCCAGCGTGGTCCTGCTTTGCCCAGTCCCAGGCAGGGATGGAGCAGGACCCAGCACCCAGCAGGGCACCCACAGCTCTTGAGTTGCTCTTGATCTTTGTTCCACAAGCCTGTCCCCATCACAGACAGCTGGAATACCTTTCAACTGGGCTGGAATTATTGTTGAGTAAGGAAATATGTGCTCTGCAACTTCACTGCAAAAAACCTCTGTAAAGCACGAACAGGAAGTGTACAATATATTCCTTCCCAAATTAATTGCTATTATTCTGATTAAAACACATTATCATATAAATATTTGATTAAGAATGTGATTAAATCTTTCTTGCTCATGAACTGTGACAACTTTAAAGTCTAACCTTTTATAGCTTGGCATCACATCATTATTTTTCTCATTAGCTACGTTTCATAATTCGATCTCATAATATGCTTTGCCATTTGGAACCTTCCTTTGTGTGCCAAGTTCAAATCGATGCTGTTAGTTATTTGTGCCACTGCAGATAATTAAACAAAAATTAACAGCAATTTACCCCTGCAGGCTGGCTGGTAGAGGAGTGCTCGAGAAGGGGAGCAGATCACAGAGCACAAACCAAAGGGGTTCTTCTGGCACTGTGTTGGTGCAAAGCTGGCCAGGAGCAGTGTGGGACAGTGGAGGTGTCTCCTGGAGGTTCCAGTAATTCAGAAAGTCCCTTTCCACCAGGTAAAGCCTCTGGCCATCACAGAGTGCACCAACTTGCTCTGGACTCTTATGAATGATGTGACAGGATAAAGTGGGGAGCAGCTGGGTCTTGGGTGTTTGGGGAGGAGAACCTGTGGAGCTCTGCCTGAGGGTTCCAAGGGGTCACTCTGAGCAGAGCAGTCTCCCTCTCCCCCAGGACACACATCCCTGGGATTCAGGTGCTACCCTGGCTCCTTCCCCTGGCTCCAGGCTGTTCCTTTGGGGAGCTCAGCGTGCTGCAGCCTCCCCCTGTCCCTCAGCAGGATCTGGCCCTCCCAGGCTGTCTGGAGGCAGAAGGATGCCTCTGTCTCTCCCAGCTCACTGCAAACAGAGCCCACTTTCCTAATTTAAACTGCACACAAAAGCTTGCCTTACATGGTCACGGATGCTATTTTTAGGTCCGCCAATTAATCCAGCTCCGTTTGAGCTGGATTAGAGATCACATACCCCCTTAATTATAGGTGTATAAACTCCAGACTGGCAGCTGTTTTGACATTCTCAGCTGGGAAATTTGCCCTAAACAGCCGTCCCCTCCCTGGTGCGGCAGGATTGAGGCCCGGGGCTGCTGCCTTCATGCCCATCTGCTGCCGTGGCACCGCGCCTGCTCCAGCGCTTGGACGCCTGCCCTGGGACACAGGTGCCAGGCAGCAGTGAGCTGCCATGGCCAGCCTCCCTCTCTCTTCTTTTTCTTTTTTTCTTTTCCCTCCCTCTCTCTCTCTCTCTCTCTCTCTCTCTCTTCTTTTTTCCCCTCTGTAGGAAAATCTCCCCTGGCTCCCCAGGCTTTTTCTTCCTGCTGAGGATGAGCAGGAGCCTGTGCCAACACAATTCCAAGGTGGGGTCTCCATGGGGGCTGCTGGATGTGCCTGCCCCACACCATGGGCAATGGGGGCAGCTCCTGGCACTGCCAGAATGCAGCTCCTGTGTGGGATGTTGGTCTGAGCTGGCCTGGCATGGCTTGAGCTCCCACAGCAGCAGTGCCAGCCCAGGAGGGGCTGCCCATGGCACTGCTCTGTGCCCATGGAACTGCCCTGTGCCCATGGAACTGCTCTGTGTCCATAAATAACACTGCTCTGTGCCCATGGAACTGCCCTGTGTCCATAACACTGCTCTGTGCCCATGGAACTGCTCTGTGCCCATGGAACTGCTCTGTGCCCATGGCACTGCTCTGTGCCCATAACACTGCTCTGTGCCCATGGAACTGCTCTGTGCCCATAACACTGCTCTGTGCCCATGGCACTGCTCTGTGCCCAT
>NC_031788.1:11800576-11804126 GCF_001522545.3 Parus major
CACTGCTCTGTGCCCATAACACTGCTCTGTGCCCATAACACTGCTCTGTGTCCATAACACTGCTCTGTGCCCATAACACTGCTCTGTGCCCATGGCTTGTGTGCCAGCCTGGGGGCTGCTGCACATCTCAAACCATGCAGGACACACAGGCAGTTCTGGACATCGTGGTTGACCCCAGATGTGCTCCAAGGGTGGCACATCGTCCCTCTCCCTGCCAGGGCTCCTCTCTGGGGACAGGGCCACCCGAGTGAGGAGCTGCCTCTTTTATTTCCATATGGGTAGGGGAGATTTTAAAGCTGAACATGCACAGAACTGCCCATTCCTGACCCCGCAGTGCTGCTGACTGGGGGCTTCTGGCAGGAGCCCACTGACACCTAAAGCAAAGCAGAAACTTCAGAGAAAGTTCTGTGGGAAGCCTCCCTGGGGCTGTATCCAGCCCAGAGGCAGGAGCTGTCACTGGAGGCCACCCTGTGGCACCTCTAAAGGTCCCGCATGTGGGGCAGGGCAGGACGAGAGGGTCAGACCGTGCCTGACCGTGCCCATCCCGGGCAGGGATACTCCGGAGCAGCTGCCGGAGCATCGCTGCTAATTGTGGCTGTGGCCAGGATGGCCGGGAGGGCTCAGCCATACCTGAGCAGTGAGATCATGCCCCAGCAGCCCTGGGACACGGCCACCCCTGTGGGAGGGTCCCCCATCCCCGTGGCTTTCATGCCCAGCGGTCATCTCGGTTCTCTTCTTCTTTCCCGGGAGCTGGAGGCTGGACAATAACTGGCACAAACGCTGTTTGATCCCAACAAATAGTTGTTTGTTTCAGTGTGATATCAAATGCTTTTGAGCCCAGTGAACAAAGTACCCTCTCACTGGAGCTCCCCCATCCTCGTTGTCTGCCAGTGGCAGCAGCCCCAGCACAGGACGATCCTCTGTCCCTTTCCTGGGAATCTCACTGCACCTCTTGGATCACATTGAATTTTGTGTTTGTGTCGATGTCTGGTGGGACAGCTGGAAGACCAGGCACAGGCTCCCAAAGGAGTTTTCCTTTGAAGCTGCAGCCATTTACTGCTGGTGTTGAGCACTGCCCATGGGGAGCAGAGCCGTGTCCTGCTGCCCTCGGACAGGGAGAGGTTCGGGGCTGTGTTGGTGTGTCCGGCTGCTGCCTTCAAGCAAAGTTCTTCCCTGGCACAAGCACGTGGAGGGTTCAGGGGGAGCCCCCTGCCACAGGGCTACTTGAGGGGTTCTTTCTGAAGCCACGGGCCAGGACAAGGGCTGAGGGTGGAATGAGCTCTGGCTGTGACATCCCAGGGGTGCCAGAGGAGCCCTGGGACACTCTGGGGCCCAAGCAGGAGGCCCAGGGACAGGCACACACTGCTGCCAGCTCCTGCTCCTCAGCAGAGAGCTGGAAAGGAAACACGAGGGTTTCCTGAGCTTTGCTGCTCAGACCATCAGTGCCCTGGCAGAGCCTCAGTCCCACCCGTGTCTTTGCAGAGCTGTTTGGAAAGGAACACGCGTCTGGCAGGGGTCAAGAAGGGGAAGGTGGGGGTACCTGCTTTTGTGGCCTTTGGGAACTCGTAAAAGCTTTGCTGGAGTTCTGGGAGAATGTTTTTAGGCTGTTCTGATCCAACCCCCTGGCTTTGAGGTGCAGGGGCTGCTTCCTTCCCCTGCCTTGCTGCTGCTCTTTGGTGGCAGGAGGCTTTTGTTGCCACGGGCAGTTGAGCAAGGTTGGAGCAGGAAGGTTTGGTGTGTGACAGAGGTTTCCCAGAGTGACTCACAGGGCAGCAATTCTGCCCATCCTCATCCCACTTGGGGACATACCTGTGGTGGGTTCCTGGGGCATGGAAAGCATCCCCCAGAGAGAGCCCCATGAGATATCACTGTGAATCACCCCAGGGTGTCAGGGGTTGTCTCAGCATCCCTGTCCCCACACCCAGGGCTGCACCACCTGCAGAACAGCTCTGCCAGCTGAGAATTGAGCAATGGGGTGACAAAGCAGAGGCTCAAATCTTCCTGCCCCTGTGCCATCCATCCTTTAGCACAGCCCATGGCTGCTCTGTGTTAATAACGAGAAAACCAAGCAGAGGAAGTGAATTTACAAATCTCTGCAGTGGGAACTGTACAAGGACCTACAACTTTATCTCCCCATAGTGACACCAGCCAGTCCTGAGCAGGTCCAGCCACTGGGACAGGAGGACTTGGATGCTGCTCACAGCACTCAGAGCCATCCAAATTCCTCCTGTCCACTGCCAACACGGCAGAGAAACCCCCTGTGAGGTGAGAGAGGCCCTGCCAGCCCACTCTGATACCTTCAAGTTCTCTCAATTGCCAGCAGGAACCACAATTAACGTCTGCTGCAATTTCTTCATTATCATAATGACAGTGCTCAGCAAAATATATGGGAGACATTGACGGTGACGCCCAGATGCTGGAACCATACGATGCCACATGGAAAATCATGGTGTGGTATAAAAACCCGGCTTTTATATGGTACAGCTGCCTCTACATAATGCCCTTGTAATTTATCAGTGGATGGCATCTGGTTCTTTCCTGTCATTCTTCGACTTCCAGACAACCACGATCTCAAGTGTCTTAATAATAACACAGACCTGCCAGACAGGGGAGGGGGGAGGATGGAAAGGGGGTGGGGAGCAAAATTGCTCCTTTTGTGCTGTTCTGCCCAAATTAGAGGGGAAAGCCAGAAAAAGGGAAGCCTGGTGGGGGACTGGGAGTGCTGGAGGAGGGGGCTGGGGTGGTACAGCAGGTCCTGGAGGAATCTGCATGAGGGGCACCTTGCAGAAGCCACTGCTTTGGGATCCAGGTCTGGAAGGTCTTCCAGGCATCTGCTTTTCCCAGGACAAATTTCCCTGTGTTGGTTTAAAGAAAGTTCTTTGGCTGAGGGTGCAATTTGAGTGTGTGCACAGCGGTGGTGCAGGGTGACACCTTGGCAGAGCTCAGCCTGCAGCCTGGGGCTGCACAGGGTAGGGGGACAATTCTGTGTCCTGCAGTGGCTCCATGGAAAAAAGTGTTAAAGAGCATAGTAATTTGCCTTTGGAGCTCTTCAGCCATGCTGCTGGATCCTGCAAAGCTGTGCCAGTGCCAAGCTGTCCTGGTGTCCCTGTCACAGAGAGCTGTGACACTCCCTGGTGCTCATGGCAGTGCCTGGGCTGTGACACCTACAGCAATTTTGGGGTGCCTGGGGGTGGGCAGCCCAGACCTGGCGTGCTGGGCATGTGAGGGACCAAACCTTTACAGCCTGTCACAAGTAAATGTCTGCATGTCCAACACATCATCACCCCCTGTGTGTGTTAATGTCCTGGTGCATCTCCCACGGGAGCTGGGGGAAATTCCTGGGGTAGAACTGAGCCCTGTGTGACTCTGCAGGGCCAAGCCTGCGTTACACAGGTGTCATTAACTCACTGACACCGCCGGGGCTGGCTCGGACCTGCTGCAGGACGAGTCTGGGGGACAGAGCAGCACCCACTGCCCATGGGGGCCCAGCCCCTGCCCAGCCCCAGCACTCTGGGCACCCACAGGGGCTGTGGGGTGAGGGATGGGGATG
>NC_031788.1:11804588-11852612 GCF_001522545.3 Parus major
GGATGCGGGATGGGGATGAAGGATGCGGATACGGGATGCGGGATGAGGATGAAGGATGCGGATGCGGGATGGGGATGAAGGATGCGGATGCGGGATGGGGATGGGGATGAAGGATGCGGATGCGGGATGGGGATGGGGATGAAGGATGCGGATGCGGGATGGGGATGAACGATGCGGATACGGGATGCGGGATGGGGATGAAGGATGCGGATACGGGATGCGGGATGAGGATGAAGGATGCGGATGCGGAATGGGGATGAAGGATGCGGATACGGGACGCGGGATGCGGAGCCGGGCCGTGGCAGGCTGCCTGCTGCCACCACGAGATGGCGAGCGAAGGAGCCTCTTGGCAGGGCTGTCCCGGGGAAAGGGGCTCGACTCTCGGAGGCACCGGATGGCTCAGCCCGGTTTCCAATTCCCAGGGATGAGAGGAGGGTGGGGAGCAGGAATGGAGACATAGACGGCCAGGCTGGGAGAGAATAAGGATGTCTGGAGTTATCCCAGCAGGATTTGGGAGAGCACAGCCTCTGACATGCTGAATGTCCAAGGGAAGGGTGGCTGCCTGCTCCCCTCTCCATCCTCTTTGCTGTCAGGATAACCCACTGCTTCCATCCCCAGCAGCTGGGGGAGTGGGGCAGAGCCAGGCAGGAAATGTGAATGGCACATGAGGCACACCTGGAGGGTGGACAGACCCCCGTGTTAAGGGAGCCCTGGCTGGGCATTGCATGGGGAGCAGGAGGAAGGGATTTTCCTGGCTCTAATGGACAGTGTTTTTGCTGGAGGTGGGTTGTCTCTGCCTGGGGATGGGGAGGCTCTGAGTGAGTTGTAGGGTAGTGGGGATGGTGAGCAGGATGACAGAGACCAGCAAGGCTGAGGTCTTGCTCATCTGATCGTTCTCTGTGACTCCTTCCTGCCCTGCCCTCTGGGTGCTCTGCTCCTGTGCATGCACAGCCCAGCCTTTGGGCTGTGGGGCTTCTGTTCCTGCCTGCATTTCACCTGGCAGGAGGGTTTGGGCCATCCCTCAGAGTGGTTCCCATCTGCCCCAGTCTGCAAAAAGGTCAGCAAAGCTACTTCCTCCTGGATATTTTTGCTGGAAAGGTCTCCTGTGGAAGCCAGCCCAGAGATCCATGGGGAGAGATGTCTGCAGGAACTAAAAGGGCTTCTTGTTAAATGTGTGCACACAGAAACTGTATGTGAGCTGTGGAGCTGTGTATGTGTATGTGAGCACCTCCCCAGGGCTGGGGATGGGTGGCATTGGCCACTGAGCAGGGTCTGGCTGCTCTGTGGCCTCCAGAGCCAAGCCTGGGGCAGCTGAGTGGGCAGCAGGGTCCCCTCACCCTGCTGTAGCCCAGCAATTACTCTGCTGCTCCATTGAGACAAATGAGGGTGGTTATGAGAGCCACTCTGCAGAGGGGATTAGTGCTCCAACACACACAGCCAGTGCCCCTCCCAGGGCACCCTGACCTGCAGACCTGTTTTCACATTTCGTGTCAGCCCAGAGTATCTTGATTTCATTTTCTGTGCACAGAATTTCTGGTTGGTTTGTCCTTTAAAGATAGGAGGGGAGTAGAGAGATGTGTTATTTTGCCCTGCTCTCCCTGTTTGTACAGTAAGAGATAAGTCCCATATCATGTAAAAAATCAGATAATATGTGCTGTACTGGATCTATTGGTACTAACTGAGACAGCTTTATCTTGGGAGGGTGCCTGGGTGGGAGGAGATTCCTGGCTGGAATGAGTGCAGATGATGCCAACTTCACCTTGGAGATGAAGTTTGTTCAGGCTTGCATCAAACCCTTGGGCAGGAATCCAGAGGTGAGGCACCTCTCTGCTGTGTTCTGGGAGGTCCCTGGGGTTAAATATCGATTCAAGAAGGGCTCCAAAGCATGGGCAAAGCATTGCAGCTTAGTTCTCATGGCAGCTGAGCCACAGACACAGCCTGCTGGGGCACTGCAGCCTCCTGTGAGGGAGGTTTAGGCTTATGCAGACTGTGCCAAAATCAGGTTTGTGGCCTGGGACACAGCAGTGTCCCACTCCTGAACGGGTGCACGCTCTTGTGTTCACAGGGGGACTTCTGGCACCAGGTTGAACTTGTCTTCAGTGGTGACCTGAAACACTCTCTGAAACAAGATATACCTGTAAAACAAACAAAGCAGCCAGTGACAGCCCCCAGATCCTGCTTGTGCCCCAAGCCAGCCTGCCCTGTGCTATGCACAGCCTGTCCTGGCTGGGTCCTGTGGAGGGACTTTGTGCTGCTTTGTGCCCAGCTGCTGGCCTGGACTGGAGGGTGTTTTGGTCTCTGCTGGAGGCACAGGTCTCCTGGCAGCCTTTTGAAATCCTGCACGGTCCTGTGCACCACCAAACACACCCCGGGTTTGGGTCAGGTCTCCTTTGGCCTGCACTCCCTCTGTCCTGTGCCCCTCAGCACACAGGCAGCAATCCTGGGAAGGACCTGATATATTAGGAAGCATTTCCCAATGTGTTCTCAGAGTGTGGACTAACAAGTCCTTGCAGGCTCTGCTTGCATTTCTTCCTTCCCAAGAAGATTTCCTGCAGGCTGCCAGAGCCAGCCCTGCCTCTTCCCTTCTCCCTGCCCCTCTCCAAACCCAGACCACCACTCAAATCAGCCAGGTTTGCTCTTGGGGCCGTGGCAGCTTGCCAGCCTGGGGTGCTGCTGTGATGCTTTGCACCTCCACCCTGGCCAGGATCGCTCTGCAGTCCCCTCCTCACACAGCAAACCCCCCAGGCCAGCACAACCCCTCTGATTTCTGCAGAACTGGCACAAAAGGGGTGATTTGCAGGGGGGTCGATGTGTCCGTGGGTTTGCTCAACCCCCAGCGTGTGCTGCCCTCCCAGAGGAGTGTTTACCTTGGCTGCAGCTCCGTGCACAGGTGAAATGTTCTGGACCAAAGGGCAGGCTGGACAGAAGGAATCCAACAGTGGGACAACAAACACGTTACGCCAGCGGCTGAGCTGGAGCTGCATTCCTCACTGTTTTTGCTTGGCCTGGGTGTCCCTGGGATGGAGGGGGAGCTGCCAAGGGACCCCTTCTCTTAATTAAAAACAAAGTGTAGTTAGGCTTTATCAGGCTCAGCGTTAATTAACCCACAGGGATAAAGTCACTTGTTTCAGAGCTGCCTCTTTTCTGCAGCTGCTGGTTGAATTTTTGTGGTCAGTCTTGTATTCACCTCTTTCTGCACTGAATTCCTGAACTGATGGAAGTGCTGGGTGAGAGGGACCTTGGGAGGGCTCTGGCCTGGTCTCTGAGCTGTTGCCAGGGCTGTTTTGGGTCAGCTGTGTCTGGATGTGCCCAAGGACAGAGCCTCCCTGGCCTCTCAGGTGTTCTCACTGCATGGCACCAACCCTCCAGGAGGTTCCTGACGTTCACCCTGAACCTGCCCAGGCACCACAGGACAGGGGCTCTGCTCTTCCAGCCTTGCCAGTCCCCTCTGCCTGTTCCCACTCAGGAGCAGCTGGGGTGAGGCAGCCTGGTAGGTCTGGGGGTTGCCAGTGACATTCATTTGTTTTCTAAAGAAATACATATTTCCATAAAAAACAAACTCTGCTGTCTTGGGTCAGCCCTGAGGTCTGCTCAGCCCTTTCCTCACAGGTAGGAGACTGCAGATGTCCCGTGGCTCGGAAATGAAACCTGCCCTGAGAGGAAATGCCTTCCTGGTGCCCAGCTGGGAAGCCTGAACTTTGCTATCCTTTTTTGAAACATTTATTTTTTAAAATGTAGTTTATCTACCATTTTGGCTGAAGCTGGACTGCTGAATGCTGCTGGGAAATGGAGTTTGGATCTGAACATTTGCTCTGTGAGCTCTGAAGGGGTGGTGGATCTTTATCCAGTCTCCCTTGGCAACATCTATTTACATGGCTGCACAAGCTGCTCGAGTAGTTACTTCACCCTGGTCTTTTGTTTTGTTTCATTGGAAACCAATATTTTGGCCATGTCAAGGCTTGAATTCTTTTGTGGCATATTTAATCCAGGTTTGATGGCTTGCTGTGCTCCCAGAGGTAGAAAACAAAATAGAAATAAATATGGGGAAGGAACTGATGAGATGTAAAAGAAACTGGGGTGGGAGGAAAAAAAACCCAAAAATGTGAAGTATCAGCAATTTGGTGGAAAGCCTCTTTTTTTTTTTTTTTTTTTTTCATATGACTTATGAGACTTCATGAATCTTTGTTTAAAAAGGAGGGAGTGGTGGTCCTGGGTTGGGTCTCCCACCTGTCCCTGTGCCCCCAAGAAGGACTGTGGGTACCTCTTTTTCTTCCCAGTTCTCATCTGTTTTGAGCATAGGTTCTCTAGGTATTTATTTGTATGGGAGCCTGAAGGGGAATTTCACTTGCTGCCTTATCAGCCTTATCTGCTTCTGCCCTGAAGCCAAAGTGGTGAGAGTGTTTTCTTCTCATTTATCTGTGTACCTGCCTTAGTGATTGGCCAGGAGGGATGGGGGATACTGTAGATCTCCAAACAAATCACTTTCTTCCAACCTGCATAATTTGCTAAGTGAAACAAGGAATCAATGCCACTGGATTGTTTATCAGCCTGGATAGGGCACTGCTGCTCCCACTGCAACGTTCACACGCAAATCTGAGCAGCATCTCTTGGAAAGCTTTTATCTGGGATTGATTTTCAGCTAAGATAGGCGTTATCTGCACAAAATAAATGGTTTTTGCCCTGTAACCCACGGTGATGTTACAGACAGGGCTGCCAAAATAAAGCCAGGCAGAGGGCCAGTTTGCATTTGCCTCTGGGGCTGGGCTGTGCTGGCTCTGAGCGCCAGACTGCAGCTGGGTCCTGCTGGGCTGCTCCAACCTGTCTCCTTCCCTGTCACTGCTCTGCCACCTCCCTGCTGCTCCCAGCCCTCATCCCACCTGCAAAGGGCTGTGTCTTCCTCCTCTCCTTCCCCCATATGGGTGCAGCCCCAGGAGGCACCATGAGGGACCAGAGCTCAGGACAGTTTCTCCTCCTCTTCCTCCCTTCCCACAGGTTCCAAGGGGCTGGGGGGGCCCAAGGGGACCCCCATCACACCTCCACAGCCCTGCCTGGTGTCTGGCAGCACATCCTTGGCCCTGACACGGGATAACCTGGCCTAAATAATGGATTGCAAGAGCTGGTCTCACCGTGCAGATCATTTTGCTGCCTTTGTCAAGTTAATCACTTTACATGTTGACGTTAGGTCAGGAAAGCTCAGTTTACCTTCAATAATTAATCAGGATCAATTAAACACTGGGTAATTGTGAAAAACAGCAAAAGGCAGAATGACCCTCATTTCTGGCCCTTCTTTATCATGTTTAGACAACCCAGTGAACAGCACATTATGCAGAGCTTGGGCAGTGAGAGAGTAACTTACATTTATGTCTGTGATGACAGCTCTGTCCCGAAGGTTTGACCTAATTACTGCGTCTTGTCTCGACTTCTGTCTGGGAGTTATTGTTGCTGTCATTGTGGCAAATGCAGCTAATGAAAACATCCAGTGGTTCTATTAAAATATCAGCCTGGTGGGTTGGCTCTGCTGTGCAAGTGCAAACGAATGTTTCTGAATTTCTGGATTTTTTTGGTGACTTATCAAATCACTTTGAAATTATCCTCCAACAGTTCCTATGAGTATTTTGTTTGGGTGATACACAGTAAGACCAAAGAAGAAACTTCTTGAAAATAATTCTATCATGTACTTGATTATTATTACAACTCAATACCCCCTAAGAGGAAACTGAAATGCCTCTCACATAGGAGAACTTTACAGAGGCTGAGAGTTTTGGCCTTTTTAGTTGATCTTGGAGCTGCTTGGACATAACTTACAGCAGTTTGTACAGATATTTCTTAAGCTGTTTATTGCACAAATGAGTTGGTTGAACATGGTAGCAGCCAGTACAGAAAGTGGTTGAAAGGGGCATGGTGTGTCCCAGTGACACAGCTTCAGAGAAGCCCTTTGGAGGGAGCTGGGGGCTGCAGGGCCACTGCAGGATGTTCCTGGAAAGAGCTCGTTTCCTTCACTTCCACTGAGTTACAAAACTTGTTTTTCTGTTCTGAGAATCAGCAGCACAAAGGGGCCATAAAGATTTTAAAGGACTTCCCTTGGCTCACTCGTAAGGAAGCTCTTTGCAGTGAACTGGCAAATACCTGCTGGTGGCTGGCTGGGCTTCTCCCAGGGCTGGAGCAGGATCAGGTGAGGGTTGCCAGTCCTCTTACCTGGTGCAAGAATTACTTTAGGATGGTAATCTCTCAGTCCCTGACTTCCAGGAAGAACAGGAAGTTCCTGAGCCATGGGGACTCAGTGATCTTAAAGGTCTTTCCCAACCTGAGTGATTCTATGGCAGGCTTTGAGAGCAACACAGATTTGCAAGATACTGTAAAATGGGGTCTTTTTTTTTCCAGAGTGGGAGACTCTTACCCCAAAGTAGTGAAACCAAATAGTTACTTTCTCAAAAGTGTATGCTCAGAATTGAACAGGCTACACATGAATTACTGCTCTAAAACTCTCTTCTGCTACTCTTCACTCCCATGGAGCCTGACTGTGGTCTGTTGTGACAGTTTTGCTTATTCTTTGTCCTCAGAAATGGCATTTTTATATGGATGCATCTACAGATGAGACATTATGAAAAGAATTCTGCAGTGATAGCTCAGTGTTCTTTCTGCTTCTGATGGGGAAATTGCAGAGGGTGTTTTTGGCTGTAATTCCTGGAGATCAACACGTTAATGAAGTAGCCAATGAACTTTGGGTTGGATGTTGCAATGTCCTCGGGCTGTAGCACTTATCTGGATTACTCTTCAGAGAACCCATGTCCTGTCTGCTCCACAGGGAGGTTCACAGAACAGTCCATAAATCCTCAGCAATGCACACAATGGGTTTTGCTTTAATTTATAATCCACCCCAAGCCACAGTACACCGCTCACTTGTTGTTGATGTGGTGCCTGCTGCACTGACATAACCTGTGTGTGATGGACACTGAGATCTCTCCAGGCAATTGTGGCTCCCCTGCAGACTGAGCCCCCCTTCCAGCAGCACAGCACGATGCTCTCATATGCCCAAGGCTTGGAAATATTTATGCTACAAGGACTCCTGGGCTGAGTGTGGCTGGTGTTTGTCCCTGTGTTTTGCACGCTGTGCAACAGCAACAAATCCTGAATTTCAGGAGTGTCAGTACTGGGAGGAATCTGGCTCTGCACACAGGCAGGCTGCAAACCTTCTGTTAACAACAAAACCTCCACAATCACTGACCCACTTTGTTCAGAGGGGTTGCATTCCTTCTCTGAGGTGCTTTGGAGGTTCAGGGAGGTTCAGCATTATAACCAGAAGCTTGGGGGAGGAGAACAGGCAGTGCTGGGAGCCCTGGATGAGAGCAAAGAGTTAACTTGCACCACTGGTTGCATGACAGCCCCCAGCTGTCTGTGCCTTCCCCTCCAGCACTTTTCTCCATTATTTCATCAAAGCAACAGGCATGGTTTTAATTTTCCATGACTTGCTTATGAAATATGATCCTCTCTGTAATAAAGAAATGATTTGGTTTGTAATGGATACATAAGAAATCAATTTCCTATTTTTAAATTAGGTGGGATTAACAATGAAGCAAACAATAAGCAGAGCAATGTGGGGAGAAGGACAGGAGAAAGACCTGGCAGCCCCCATTCAGGGCTGGCTGCACTTGGATGTGTTCAAGTGCATTTGTTAATGGCTTCACCAAGGCAGCCACAGCTGTACTGGTTCTTCAAGTGCATATTCATTTTATGCTTTAAAATCATGATGTTGGGAATATTGCTGGAGATTCTTTACTTCCCTTCTGCCTGGCAGTGACATTTAGGGTACAACAAGATTTCTGTTCAAATTCACAGTTTAAAAAAGCTGGCACCTTCATAAATGTCTTGGGAGCAGGGCTCTCCTGCTGTGCCTGCAGCAGGGACAGCAGCCAGCAAACACCCTCACCTGGAGCAGAGACTGGGAGATGCTCTCCAGCAACTGGAAGAGAAGAAGCTCCCAGCTTCCACAGTCTAAGGGTGTAGCTGTACGTGAGAGCTGCTTGTTTGGAGATAGAGCAGCAGTGTGACACAGCCTGCAGGGAGTTTTGTAGCTGTCATTGCTAGAAACCATCTGCTCCCCCTCCTTTACCTTCCTCCTACAGCACTGAGCAGCGCTGCTCAGGGACCCCCAGGCCAGGCAGTTGTCAGCAGTCCCACAGCCCTGCACAAGACTAATCAGTCCAGTCACCTTCCTGGCAGCTCTATGCACTCTGGCCCTGAAGAGAAAGCTCTTTCCAGTCCTTGCTGTAGTGAATA
This sequence comes from Parus major, assembly GCF_001522545.3. Taxonomy (NCBI): domain Eukaryota; kingdom Metazoa; phylum Chordata; class Aves; order Passeriformes; family Paridae; genus Parus; species Parus major. The sequence goes on from NC_031788.1 coordinate 11,812,866, forward strand.
TTCCCAGTGCCTAGCAATTCTGTGCTGGTGTGCCATGTGTCATGCTGGCAGAGCAGCCCATCTGGTGAGGTCCACTGGAGGGATCTGAGGGGCACAGGGATTAACCTTTAGCCTCTCAAGATGCTCTGTGTGTTGTTTTATCCCCTGGGTTCCCTGGGAAATTCACCTCCCGTGTCGCACGAAGCGGGCACGCTGCTGGCAGGGCATGTGCAGGGGGCCTTTGGCTGCCCAGGCACAGATATTTGCTCCAGGACACAGCTCCTTGGAGCTGCAGGAGTCTTGGAAGGCAGATTGCCCTTTAGACCTTGGACTGCAGACGGCTGATCCAGGCTCCTGCCAAGCCACAGCGAGCGCTGCCGTCGCGTTCTCGTGCTGTTGACAGCTGTGCTGCTCCTCTGCCTTCCTACATGTGTGGGGAGCCCAGGGATCCCTGGAGCTGTCAGCTCGGGGGGTTTTGGGGGTGGAGAGTGGTCCTGAGGGTACCGAGCCTGTCTGAGTCTGTCCCCCTCAGCAAATCACCAAATTGCAGCAGGGACTTGCCAGAGCTGCTCTTCTGGTGCCAGCAACTGCTCCTGGCCCAGCTCCACGTCTGTGCTAAGTGGCTTTGGAGCTGCCCCAGGGGTCTGTCACGGGTTGGAATTAAGAGTTGCATTTGGCTGGCTGGTCTGTCTTTCCTTCCTGGATGCAGTTGCTTTTTTTAGCTTATCTTGGTTCTGCATGGGTTTGTGAGTTCCTGCTGAAGTCTCTAACAAGATTTGTATGGTGGCTTCTTTTTCCTCCAAGCAATCATAATTTGGCCAGAAATAAATGTCTGCAAAAATCTTTTTAAAGTCTCTCCCTCATGTAGGTTTCTGCAGCCTTCTTGAGAGACAAGCCGTAAAAACTGATGGGACTTTTGGAAATGGTTGGTGGGACTTCTAGGACTGGGCAGGAGTCCAAACAATTTCTTGTAATCTTCTCCACACAGATCTGTTATTGCTGGGGCAGGTACCAGATGCATTATCACTACTAATCTCCTTCAAGGGTGGAGGGGTGCCTGAGTGTAGATAACTATGATGAAATAGAGCCAGATTTCTGTCTTTATAGAATAAAGACCAAGAAAACTCCACGGAATCCAAGGCTTGCTTCTACTTATTAGTGTCAGAAGGCTATTGTTTTAGTACTCTAAGACCACCAGTCAACCCACAGCTCTCAAAGAGCCTCCCCCTCCCTTTCCCAACTCTTGTCCTAGTTTGAATTCATAGCTAATTTATAGCCTTTTTTCCCCTATTGGTGACCTCTGGAGTTTGACATAACTGTTGGTAGTATCACTTTGATAGGCAAAACCAGGCTGAATGTGGGGGTTTTTGCCAGGGTTTGTTTTTGTGCAGATTCTTTTGGTCAGCACCAAAGCCAGCAGGAGCTCTGCTGTTCAGCTCCACTGTCCTGGCTGTGTGGCTCTCCATGAAGTTGTTATTTAAGGCAATCCAGGGACTGAGGTGGAACAAAAGTCCAGGCACACTTAATTAGCCTGGGCAGACCTGACTGAGCTGCAGGAAAAGGAGCAGGGGTCAGGGTGCTCAGTGAGGATCAAGGCAGAAGCTTCCTGTGTCTCTCAGCACCCTTCTGGCTCCTGCCAGCAGGAATAACTCCTGGGAGAGCTGCACCCCTCGTGATTCCACCTCATTCAAAGTCACCCCACTTCTGCAGCATTACTGGACATGGATGGTGATGCTGTTCACCCTGTGGGTGGGAATTTATCTCCATGCCCCTTGCAAGGCTCTGCTGGTTTCCCAGCCAGATGAACTGCCTTCATCTTGCAGCTTTAGGTTTCGGTCTCTTTCCAACCTTGGATAAATTTAAAGCCGCTATTCATAGCTGCTCTCAGGATCTGGAGCTCCAGAACACCATGGGAAGTTTCTCATCTGTTCAGGAAGACACAGATAAATATAGTGATGGTTTCCAGTGTGTAAAACGAGGTTTTGTTGTTCTATTCACGTTCAGAGCTGGCATTTGTGCTGTTGCTGTGCCAGCCTCCACCATGGTGACAGGCCCTTTCTAGGATTTCTGATGAGATGGGAAGGATGGCAAGTTCAGACTACCAGTTTAGTTTAAAGCCCACAAATCTATACCCAGCCGGGGTAAGATCTATTTCTTGTGAGCCTAGGAGCTATTTTCTGTGGAGCTTACTTTGTGCTGGAGAACAGCTGTTTATCAGGATCAAGTTTCTGGGAGGGACTGTTCCTTGGCCATCTCAACCTGGGAAATGGCCTTGAGATGCCTTACAAGAAAAGGAATAAAAACTACATTCTTGGTTCAAAATAAGAACAAAACCAACAAAAATGGAACGCAGCAGTTTACAAAAGGATTTTTTAGTTGAATAAAAGGCCTTGAGGCTGCATAAAAAACAGCACAAAAACTTTGATATGCTCCTTCGGGAGGATTAAACCAGATGTTTTCCCTTTTCCAATGGCCAGCATCTGACATTTCCAAAGAAGACACAAAGAACATTTCTGGGACGTGTATTAGAAAAAGTTCTGCTCACAGCTGATCAGCTTGAAGGAAAGCTGAGGGCAGAATCATCTCAGAACCTCTGTCTGGTCATATTTACACTGGAGAAAAGTCATGGCCTTTTATTTGGACCTTTTTTGGGACAGTGTGAGGAGGAGAAAAACAAATTTCAAGGTGATTGTCACTGATGGCATCAAAGGCAGAACAAAGCCCTCAACACTGGGTAGGAATAACTCAGAGATCTTCTGTATGGCCTCTTACAGCAAAGGCACCATAACCAGGTTTTTGTTTGCAAGGATCAGACACATCCTGAGTTTTGCATATTAATAAATGTGGATTTCTGCAATTTGCTCACAAAATCCTTCTCTGGTAAAGTTTTGCAGCCAACATATCTGCATGGTGGCTGCAGAACACAGTAAAGGAATACAATAGCAATGAGGGATTTTTTCTTTCTCATTTTCCCCACCTAGCTGTTTTGCATAAGGACACACAGATGGGGCAGGACGTGCTTTGGAATCTCGGTGAGGGGGATTTGCCAACACTCATTTGACCAATGTGCCCTTTTGTACTGCTGAGGTTAAACCTCTGCCAGAAATGTTCTCCATGATCAACACTAACAATTACTAATTTGGAGTTTAGAGTGCTCTGCTTTGCCATCCATAGCAGCATTCCCACAGCTTTCCAGCCAGGTACATCTCTAGTTACAATAATTGTCTTTCAGTTGGGGAGCTGACTGACTATACTGCCGCAAGTATGGAATAAATCATGTTACTATGGTAGCCAAGGTTTTTGGAAAACAGCATTTCCCAGAGCACAAATGCCATTTCTCTGAATTTTGCTTCTTTTCCTGAAAATAGCATCCCAGAATTGTGAGAGGTTTGAAGTTGGGTTTCACTATTTTCCAACACGAGTTCTGCAGCAAGCTGGACTCTGCTTTTCTGGTTTATTTATTTCTTTGGCTTAACCTTCACGATGTTGACAGAATCCAGGTACGTGGATATCTTATATACTCAAGCTAATTACTGCTGAGACTGACATCTGAGAAGGGGATTTGAAGGAACAAGACAAAACACAGTCAAAACTTGACCTTGAAACATGAGAAATGAGTCCCAAGGATGGCATCAGGCTTGGAGGCTTCTCAACCCATGCAAGGACTGGGCCAAGGTCTAGGTCTGAGCTCTGGATTTATCTGTGCTAACAGGAGCACTTGGCACTGAGGCCAGACTTTTTGCCCAAGGGATTGTGCTAAACTTAAGGTAGTTGAGCACAGCCTTCCCTGGATGTGGTGCATCCTTCACACTGCTCTTGTCCAGGGAATCATGGTGCAAACAAGGTACCAGAGATTGTAACCTCAAGAGCATTAATGGTTAAACTGTGATTTTAATTTTGTCTCTCTTCTTCTAAGCCACCGGTACATCCACAAGTGTTTTAACAAAGTATTTTGTTTCTCACTTCCCAGAATACCAAGTGCATTTCATAACACAGCTGTTGCAAATGTTATGGCTCTGTACACTTCATGTGTTAGTCTTGCCTGTGCTTCCCTTCTCTGAATCACATTTAATAGGCCAAGTTTTATATTTCTCTACTAATTTGTTGAAATTTATTGCATTTGTTGCCTTCCCCTCTTTCTTTTGAAAATCAGGGGATCTTCCAAATTTCAATTTAAAAGCATTTTGTTTTTATGGAGCATAATATTTGTTGGAGGGAGAAGAGTTGAGATCATAATCTGGCACAGTTGACTAAGTTTCTAAATTTTAAACCACCGCCTTCTCCTTTTTTAAACATTTTCTCTGCCAATACTAAACATTTTGATCATTCAAAATGTAAATTGTACTCCCCATAGATGCTGATGGGTTGAGGATATATTTACATACAAAGGAGCTGTCGAATGACTCACGCAAAAACTCATTTTCTTGTTCCCATTCTTAACAGTACAGCAGGTTTTCCCCCCATTTTCTGGTTTCCGGACTGATCTGTGTCTCTGAGCAGTTTTTGAAAAGGTGCATGTGGTTAAAATGTGTGCAGTGGGAGGACCAGAAATGGTTTAAATATTTTTTTGCCAGAGGAGCTCGTGATAGGCAGTGCCCATGAGTTGTGTTGTGTTACGTGGAAAAAACACCCAGAGCAGAACCTGAGGGCAGTGGTGGTCAAAGGAAGGAAAATTCCCTGATTTCTTGGAGGGAGGAGGAGAAAGCAGAGGTTTAGTCAGAACAGGAAAAGCAGTGTTTTGGGCTGGGTAAGATGTTCTCAAGGCAGTTTGCACTTTATAACACCAGTGTTGCTAGAGCTGGGCGTGTGCTGTAAGACCTCAGTGATGGTATCTATATCTCATAAAATATAGCATTTTATGGGAGAAGTGTCACTTGGTTTTCCCATGTCCATATGCCTGCTGGGCTCGGGCCCCTGGCACGGATTCCCCTGGCAGGAAGTCGGATTCGTTTCTTTGGAACACTCCTTTGAGCCTGGTTGTGTTTGGGAAGGCAGAGCAGCACACTGGAGTGCTCAGAGAGCTCTGGAAAGCCCCGAGCTTCTGTACATCTCCTGGGCAGCGTTTCAAGCTGTGCCTGGAACACTTTTGCACTGCTCAGGGCTGGGATCCTCTCCCGAGGCCCATAGGAAACCCTCAGGCTGTAACTGGCCATAAATCTGATATCACCATGACAGATGTCTTCAGCTCTCCTTGTTCCTCCTTAGACGTATCCAAATACCAGTCCAGTGCTGTCACACCAGTTTTGAATGGCCCAGGCTTTTCATCAGCTTTTTATAGAATTACTTTATTAACAGCTTTATTTTATACACATGATAGTAATGAATCTGAGGAGTGCATATTCCAGTTTCCTTTTGCTCACTTCCTCTGATTTATTTACTGACTTCCACCTTGATTTTTCTGTAAATTTGGAGCCCACTCAAGAGGACACATACAGGTGACCCTATGGGAGATGCAGATGTGATTTTGATCACCTCCAGAGAGGCTGCACCACTCTCCTCCACTTCCACCACAGCTTTCCATTGCCTGTTCTTTGTGTGACCTATGCATTGACTTGGGCTCTGTTATTCACTCCAGAACTGATAATGTTTGTGTTAAACCTTAAACATGGGGTCAAGGGGTAGTTAGAGCCTTTTCAGATTATGTGACCTCTCCTAGCAAACTTTGAAGGGCAGTTGTTGACCAGCCCTGGCACTGTTTGTTCTGCAAGGAAGCAGGGTCTGTAAAAAGGCTTATTACACAATGTAAGTGATTTTCTTTTTGCTAAGCAAATATTTGCAATATGTTTTGGGAGATCAAGCATTCAAAGTGAAAAAGCAGGATACCCACCAGGGATGTGGGAAGCACATAAATGACACCTCTAATGGGGAGAACATGGGCTGGTTTTAGTGTCTTGGCTCTACAAGGAAGCCAACACAGGTTCCTACCCTGATTTTCATTGAGCTCTAAGGCTTTAGGCATCCCGACAAATCTGGAAAACTTTTTCCCAAATTGTCTTTACTTCAACAGCTGCACTCGTTACTCTTGCAAAAGCCAAGGTACTGTGGAACAGGGACAAATCCCATGACTTTAATAAATGAGCAAGGTCCTAATATGGGGCTTTCCTAGAGGGTAGTTTATTTTATAAATGTCTGCAGTAACTAACAGTGCCCAGTTATGGGGAGTGTGTCACCATCTGGATGACTGCTCACAGCTGGTATCATAATTTTTGGATCATTCCTTTGGCTTGCATCGAAGTTGCAAAGACAGTATGTGGCTTAAACTAGTTGGCTCAGGAGTAGCAGCTCAACTCTAGTGAACATCTAACTTCCACATGTGCATCTCTCCCTGTGCTGAGGTATTGACAGGAGCCTCAATTTATATGCATGCAGTTTATAAACAGCAAGAATACTGGAAATGAGGTAATATTTTGTATAAACATTTATTTTATAGTTTAAGAACAAGCCATTCAAAACATCTGGAAATCACAGGAACATGAGTAATATATAATAGCAATATCTTAAATATGCATTAGTAATATAAAGTCATCTTTCACTCTGATAGAAGTTACAACTTCATTTTTCTAAAAAGTATTTAAGACATGAAATATGTTTAGGTAATACATATATACAGCATCTAATTTTCTCTCTTCTTTCGAGTGGAGTCTGAGACTCCAGAGGTTTCTGTGATGGAAACAATGTGCTACAACTTGAAGGCTGGATTGGTTTGGATTGTATATGCAGAACTAGGCAAATAATTTACACCCATCTTGGCTCTGTGTGCATGTAAGTGACAGAGCACGGTTTTCAGACCCTGTGCACGTGCACTCCCACAGCTGCTCACCTATTCACAACAACCGATGTAGTTATAAATCATTAGGTCTGGAGTTATTTCTAGAATGTCTCTGTATCTATATCCTAACTAAGCTATGACCTACTTTCATTATAACCCCCTGCCCATCAGTGTGCTGTTATGCTTCCAGTGGTGATTTGGTAAAATGTGTTTGCCCTGTCTAAGTACGTGCGAATTGATAAATAATTATGGATTTGATCAGCTTACAGCTGTTTTATCCTCATCTCTAAGGCAAGCAATTCCCTTTCTATTTCATAGGGAAGGTCAGCATTAACTTGCACTTCAAAATACTGCTTGATTTCTTCCACCTCCTTTTCCCAGAACTCTTTTGAGATATCAAACAGTTCGGTCAGGTTGACATCTTCTAAACCCTTCAAGTTCAAAGCAGCATCAGTAGGGATGTAACCTATGGCAGTTGGTTTGGCAGAGGCTTTCCCTTCAATTCTGTTGAACATCCACTCCAGCACACGGGAATTCTCTCCAAAGCCAGGCCACAGGAATTTCCCTTGGCTGTCTTTCCGGAACCAGTTAACGTGAAAGATCCTGGGTAGTTTTGCAGCTGGACGATGGGCCATGCTCAGCCAGTGGGCCAAGTACTTGCCAAAGTTGTAGCCAAAGAAAGGCCTCATGGCAAATGGATCGTGCATAATGATTTTGCCTGTTTGAAGCACAGATGGAGAAGGTAAGGGAATAAATAGCACATTTATTCTAAAGCACAACGATTCAGATCCTCACAGGGTTTAGTACTCATGATCCCTTCACCCCCCTCCTGAACCAAAGAGCTTTAAGAAACAACACAAGCATTATCCTTGATGCACAAAAGGTACAAATTAAATTAATTTTTGTTATTAAATTTCTTAAATCTCAGGTCAAGCAGCTTAAATGAAGATCCTCAAGAGATGGCTATCATTCATGCATTTATATTGAGCTCTAGCAGAAGAGAAAAATTAAATTTGTCTATCCCAGACTGTAACAAGAACTCCCTGTCAAGGCTTCTGGCAACCCTGTGCCTGCATCCTGTTCTGTATGCTGGCCACCTACGGGATTATTTTGCTTAATTTGACTTTTACAGAGAATTTGGCTGTTAATTCCAGTACAAATATTTTCTATTGTGAAAATGCACAGGTTGCAAAATTAGCTGCCAAGACTGAAATGTGAAAGAGCAGGGGGAAGGAGAGGGCAGGCAGTCCAGAGGGGCTTTCTTTTAACACAGGTAGGCAGATTAAATTTTGATTTACCTTTGTGCTCAGCAGCTGCTGTTGCTTCAGATCTCATGGCTGCTCCTACAAATACTCCATGCTTCCAGTTAAAGGCCTCATATACAAGAGGGACACCTATAAAGAACAAAATCACTTCAGTAATTAGAGGTCCAGAAATATTTTTATGACAGGTTTTGCTGTCTGAGAGAGTGCTGAATGCATGTTGCTGGATAATGTATTGTAATTTTTCCTGTTTTTTTTTTTTTAAATCAGTTTACTTCCTGCTCTCATACAGCAAAGAAGTTTAAATGAATGCTTTCAAAACTGGCTACTGATTACTGAACACATCCAGTGGGATATAGCTGGGACATCAGAATCTCCAGCAGATTTTAGTGGAAATAGAATCTGGTCCTGTGGTCCTATTAGACTCAGACCTAGCATTACTTCTATTTCTTTTCCAACTTTAGGGGACCTTTAGCAGAACAATTTATTTTACTTCCTTTCCTTTAAACTATCTAAAACCGATTCGTTTCTCTAACCATTTGCTAACTGAACTACTTAAACTACAGGCAAATTGAGACCAATACAGCAATTTTCTATGTGTCTACTACCCATGTTAGTGGGTCCTGATCTCCCCCCAGCCCATTATTATTATTATCTGCTTTGTGTTAACATCAAACAACTCAGACACTCCAGCACCAGTGGCTGGAAGCGTGTATGCCAAAGGCTAACACGGAGAAATTGGACTAACGTGGTTATTTCCTTCCTTTTGCAGCTGTGAAAGCAAAACCTGTGTCTACACCCAGCTGTGTGTCAACCCTTCTGTGGGCAGCACTTCAGCCTGGAAACGTGGCTGCTGCATCTCTTACCAGCTGGTCTGCGGCCTCCAAAAATGATCCCTTCGATGGGAACGCCTTCGGGGGACTCCCACGCAGGATCCATGATGGGGCACTGCCTGGCTGGGGAGCAGAACCTGGAGTTGGGGTGAGCACAAGGTTCTCCTGCAGAGAATAAAAAGGTCATGATGGCATAATTAACTTCAATCTATTCATTAATTTAAAAGAAAGCCAAGAGAGGGCCATGGTGTGGGCCAGGTACCGTTGTCTGGGGTCCAATCCTTGTTCTTCCATGAGGTCACTGTCACTCCAGCGGGCAGGGGCTCATCGATGCCTTCCCAGTAAACACCTCCATCACTGGTTTCTGCCACGTTGGTAAAGATGGTGTTCTTGAATATGGTTTTAATAGCATTGGGGTTTGTTTTGACTGAGGTTCCAGGGGCGACACCGAAAAAGCCATTTTCGGGATTGATTGCCCTTAAGTTGCCTGGAAGTTAAATGACAAAATATAAATAAATCATGCTGATTTAATTCTATCCAGAAGTTTATAGCATGTCTTACTGCACCTACAGCAACCTGTAAAACATTCCAATTTAATTTCCATACCTTGTTCATCAAATTTCATCCAGGCAATATCATCACCCACACACTCAATTTTCCATCCTGGCAGGCTTGGGTTCATCATGGCCAAGTTGGTTTTTCCACATGCACTTGGGAATGCTGCAGCAAAGTACTTCTTTTTACCTTCTGGATTGGTAATTCCCAGGATCTGTTGAAAAATTAATGCAGCTATTAAACACAGACTTTTTTTCCTTGCAATTTTCGTTTTGGAGATTGTTTCCCAGCAAGTAGAAATTATAAAATATTTAATTATGCACATTTGTTCCTACAGAAGAAGCACCACATAATATTTTTGCCAAATAATTCAAGCTGTATTTTTTAAATCAGAGAGTCAATGCTTCTTGCCATTAGAATATCTGTAGGAAATTCTTATATTTTTTTTTTAAATGTTAGGTCTGTATGTAAGAATTTGTTGTTGTTGTTGTTGTTGATTAAAGACCATATACATCTGTGTTTCTATGCTGAGACAGAAGAAAACCAGGCAACTTTATTTTGACTGCACAAGTGGAGTGAAGGGAAAGCACTTTGTGCATAGATACTTCTGCTCTTCTCAAACAAAATTTTTTCTAAGGCTATTATCTTATGCACTTTGAAATACTTTTCAGTGGTATTTTATGGTGGTAGAATGTTTAAAGGACAGCAGAAATTAAAGCCAGAAAGGTTATACAGAAGAACTCCCTTAGAAAATATGATATTTGCAGGTTTTTGAGTGCACAGACCTCTTTATAACTTGGCTCAGTGATGATGTTCAGGCTCTGCTTATGTACATGGGTCTGCCTACAAGAAGTCCCTCTCAGAAGTTCAAATATTTTATGCTATTACAGGTCTATTTTAAATGTTTAGTACTTGGCCTTGCAAGGCTCTCATGAGCCTGGCATGTGATAGATTTCCTATCTAAAGTTACAGGACTATCCATATGAGACTAATTTCATTGATGGCGAGACGGGTGATAGATTTATGTGGCCTTAATTTGGGGTTTAACGGCTGTTCAAGCACACAAGATTTAATAGCTCTTACCAGCATGTGCTCTGCGAGCCAGCCCTCCTCTTTGGCCAGTCTGCTGGCAATTCTGAGAGCAAAGCATTTCTTCCCCAGCAAGGAGTTTCCTCCGTAGCCGCTGCCAAACGAAATGATCTCCCTGCGATCCGGGAGATGAGCAATCAGCGTCAGCTCCGGGTTGCATGGCCAGTTGTTGATTAATGGCTCTGCAGAACAGAATGTTGTACATGAATGCAGCAATTTCCATGCTTGATCACGCTGTTGTTTCATCAGCATTGAGCCTCTGACAGCAACCCACACCAGATGCTTCAAGGAAATCCCTGGTAAGTACTAGGGATAATAATCTCCCTTCCATCAAACTCTCGTTGAGCTTTGATTCCTTTATCTGAGTTTTGAACCCAGTGCTGTTACAGAACCACCCTGGTCTTCCGTGGTGAGGGTGTCCCATGTGCTGAGGACATGCAGTCAACTCTAAAACACAGCCCTGGGAATTTCCAGGGGTTTTTAAAGGCTCCTAGGGTTTTTTAATGGCTCCTGGGTTTTTTTATGGCTCTTACCTTTTAGTGGCAGAGGGCATCCAACTGAGTGAAGGCATTTTACAAACTCCCCATTGCCCAGGGCTTTCAAAACATCTGTTCCCATCCGTGTCATGATCCTCATGCTGGCCACCACATAGGGCGAATCCGTCAGCTCGATCCCAATCTTGGACAAAGGTGACCCAATAGGCCCCATGCTGAAGGGGATGACGTACATTGTACGTCCTGGAAAACAGGGAGTAGCAAGATGTGGCCAAGAGCAAAACAAGCAACATTTTGAAGTAACCTTTATTAATATGGAGGTTGTTTCTCAGTCCTTTAAAAGCTGTCATGTGGGAGCTTCTGGTGATGTTTAAAGAGCTGTAGCTTTCTGTTTGTCTAATTGTGTAGCAAGAAGTTTTATCTTAAATGCTGAAAGCAGCAGTTCAGACAGATTGTCTAGCCAGGAATAACAGGGGTGAAGGCTGAGTTCTGTGTTAGTGTAAATCCCTAAATCTGAAATTATTCCTGTGAATGGGACATCCTTCATTCTCATCTCACTTCCTATCTGCTCCACAGTCACTGTGTGACTGAACCAAGTCCCACAGATTTTTGTACTTTGCCACTCTAGGAAAACAAGAGTTCTGGAAAGAGACTGAGGATTGTCCTTGCCCAGGTATTCAGGTCCATGGAAAAGACCTGCATTAAACCACTGAAGTTACTGTCAGGGGTATAAAGCTAAATCTTCAGCTCAATTTGTTCTTTAAAGATTACAGTAACGTGCAGCAGTAGCAAGTTACTTTTAGCAATGCTAAAAATTCAGGGTCAACCATCTTTTTCTTGCCTACCTTGCATGCAACCTGGGAACCTGGTGTTGAAGGCTTTCTCAAAATCTTCCTCAGACATCCAGCGCCCCAGCTGGCTTGTTCCAGTTTTAGGCATGGGAGTGGTATCTCTCTGCTCTTGAGTGATGATGACAGTTTTGCTCTCAATTCTTGCCACATCTCTTGGATCAGTGAGAGCCAACCAGCTGCATTTCACCAAAAAATCAAGAAATTAGACTTTAATTATCAATATAGCATTTTTACCCTTCTGTGGGACCGCTTTAGCATGATAGGCTGCTAAAACAATGCTTTGTAAGGCAGAAATTAGTGACAAAGCAGGATAACAGATAATCTCAAAAATCAGTCAGATACATTCTCTCATACAAATTGTTTTAAGACTTTCCAGTAATAGCAATAGATTATATGGCCTAGGAAATTCTTGTTACATGTTAATACTCCTTTGCTTCTTATCTCAGCCTTATTCTCTGTTGCTAACTTTCAGGAAGAAGTTAATCTTGTTTAATTCTTATTCTCATCAGTGTGGAGTTGTTTTGTATGGGGACCACAAAATGATGCCTCAAGCTAAGTGGATGCCAAGGAAAATAGTTTAAGTGTTGGTATAAGTGCCAGAGGGATCAGAACCCAGCTTAGTGGATTGGCATAGTCCCTTAAGTTAGAGGCATCACAAAGGAAATACTGAGTATAAGCACGATCATTAAAAGTGAAGGAGTTTATTAAAGGGGATTCTTTTTCCCCTCTAAGGAATTTTTGCCATCTATTTACAATAGAGGTGATTGTTTTACATTTTCACCTCTGTGTATCGAAATTTTCCACGAGTATAAAAATGTTCTAGTTGGGCTGTCATAACCATCATCACTACAGCTAAGCATATAATTAACAATGAATAATTTATCTGGTGAATCTTGCCCTTTTCTCTCCCAAATAGTCTGCAAACAGATTGCCAAATTCTTGCACTTAGTTATTCAGAAGTCTTTGCAGATTTCTCCCATGAAGATCTCGTGGTTGGCACATAATTCTCGAGTATGCACTTGTTGTTAATATTCTCCTTTCATGTTCAGTTAGTTGGGAGAAATGATGAAATATTTGAAAAAAGTATTTGCAGAATACATTAAAGTCAAAGCTCATCGGCACGATATGAATAATGCCTGTACTGAATAATATTTGAACACCCACAGACCTATTTGAATGCCACAAAAAAGTGTGTGATGAATAAACTAATTGGCTAAAATAGTAGAATTCTTCAGAAGATTTGCTCAATAATATTTAGCCATTGCTAATGATAAGTTGCATAAGTCTCATGACATTTTTTCAGTCCCCTGATGTAACTAATCAATAGAGAAAGTGTACAGTTGATAGTCCAATTGAATAATATGCTTTATGCTAATTTTTAGAGGAAAAAGTTTGTTTTTCCTGAGTATTTCACCTATGTAAGCTAAAGTTCCAAAATGTTCATGGAAAGCAAATATTGGAGAATTATAAGAAGTTTTTAAAGTAAGCAGGATAGAAAATGAATTTTCCAGTTCTGAGATGATACTTGACTTCATTTAGGCTACTCACCAGTTCTCATACTTGTTCAGCTTCTTGATCATGCCTTGTTCTACCATGATGTCCAGGATTTTTTTGTTCTCTTCTTCCGAGCCATCGCAGATGTGGATGCACTCAGGCTGGCACAGCTTGGCATTGGTTTCGATGAAATCCCTCGCTTCCGGAGACAGACTCTCCAAATCCCCCTGGACAACCTTGGGCATGACGTTCATCTCGGCTTTCAACTGTGGAGGCATTATTGAAGCTGTTGTGGATCTTGTTGATGGCTGTAAAATACTGATCACAATCTAAAATCAAATAGATTAGGTGTGTTAGCATACTTTACGTTCTAACCAGTGTCACAAAGCCTAACAACATATAGCAGAAAGAATTTGCAATGGACTTGATTATGGACTGCTTTAAAATCAAGGTAGGGGATTTGGACCACTGCTAATTTCAAGGTGGAAAAATTAGAATTAATTCTACTAATTTAAGGTGTAAAAAATAGAGGCAATTCTACTTACTGTCTATGCAAGGTGGAGCTGGATGCCAGAGAGGATTTTGCTGTGCCTTTCAGTTGAGCCCGTTTCACTTGCCTTGGAGCTCTCTTGCAATTGCTGCTTTCCAAGGATGCACCTCCTTCCTTAAATATTCTTTGTGGTAGTGTCCATCCCACCAGTTGAGGTGAGAGAGGCTTGTCCTTTACATCACCACTGGATGTGTCTTGGGACAGTGCCACTGACATTGTCATCGTGCAAAGTTGTCAACAAAGCAGCCCTGGCGGGCTAATCATTTAACAGCCTTGATTAATGAATGCTGAAAGCGGAGGTTCTTAGCCCACGGGTTTGCTGGTTTGAAGCAGTTACAAAATTTAGCAGTTTAACCAAACTTTGATCCAGTTTGGCTTTGAAATCAAAAACGTCATAACTCCTCGGCGTGTGGGAAAGGTTGAGTACAAAGAGTCTCTGGAACCAGGAACGCGGAGGTCGTGCACGGAGGCAAAGTGCAGTTGGCACATTTTGTAGGCAGATGGTCACTAGTTGGCTGTGAAGTGGAGGCTCGTCCAAGGAGTGTTTACTCACCTTGGGAACATTGCCTGATCTGGGTATAAAGTTCAACAGTGAGCACTGACAGGCCTGAATAACCGCTACATACACAGGGCCCACGGCTCTTATTTTTGTCGATGCAAAGAAATCCCAAGAGATATAAATCTAAGTGTTGGGGCTCCTTCAGTGTAGGCAAGGAAGCTTTTTCTTATGGCTTGTTTTAGGCTCTTGCAAACTAAACATTATTATTTTCTATTGCTACAGCCTCAGAAGAAGCAGAGTGGCAACTTCTCAATAATTAACCTCCTCTTTCAAATATTATGTTTTATTTTAGCGGGAGTTCTATGTGGGGGAGGTATCATAAAATATTAACCCATCCCTAAATTAGTACTCGCAGCAAAAGCACAGAGCAGCTCAGGACTGGGGCTGGTTGTTCTGTGGGTGAAAAACACCCTGTGCATGTGCACAGACATAGACTTGAGTCTGTATCTGTGTCAGTTGTGGCAGTATCTGATATCAACAGCCACAATTACTCATAATTCTGAGGGTTATCTCCATGTGATAACAGACACTTGAGTGTGATCTCAGACACTTTGAGCTCTTGTCTCTGTTTCTGCAGGCCTGTCTTTAGCTTCCCCTATTCCATTTTAGACCACTGTGACCATAAAGGAAGGTGGTCTTCTTGTCTATTTGTTCGTGCAGTCTGGGTGTGTGAAGACTGAAGTATTCAGACAAATAGAACTGTAGAAATAACCCTGTTGCCATTTCCTCTCACTCTGTTTATACCCAGTCTTTGCAAAGCATCCGAAGCCTGGATGAGGTGATGCTTTTGTGCCAACTTGTGACTTTTTTGTCTTGGTGTGGCTTTTCCCATGGTTGTCATTGGTAGTTCGCAGAAAAGGAAATTTGGGATTTCCAGCTGAGTTTCAGGGAGTTCTATAAAGTAACAAAATGGACTTATCTTGTATAAAGGGTATTCACAACCCAGTTGTTGTTCACATTTGTGAGGCAGTTGGATGTTCCCAGCAAGGTTCTTGCTGGGGCAGCCAGCAGTGACTTGCAAACCCCAAAAAGCCAGGCTGGCAGAGCAGCAGGGATCAGGATTGCAGCTCACTCCTCACCCTGCAAGTCTAAAATACTGCAGAGCTGACTCTCCCACTGCAGGAACACCCTGTGGGACTGTACCCTCTATCTCCCCTGCAAAGCCTTTTATTATGTTTTGTAAATAAGGGAAGAAAACAGTGAGGTAAGAGGGGCTGTCCTTGATGCATGGCAAGGCCAAACATTCCTGAAAAGGAAAACAAAAATCTGGTGGGATAAGAGGTGCTAAAGACTGCTCCAGATAGGGCTGTGATGTAAGCAAAGATAAAATCCAAAACCAATTTAATAATAACAAAGCTGGTGTTTGTCTTCAGAGTCCACATACTGTGCTGCTGGTGGAGTTGATCAGAAATATTTTCCTTTTAAAACACATCATAAAGTACCTTCATTAAAAATAAAATGGAGCATAATCTTTAGTAATACTAAGCAGAGCCGTTTTTTAGCGAAGTACAAAAATACTGAGTGCTTGTTGCTGGCGAGGTAAGTCAGTGTACACAGAAACAACTGAGAGTAAGCCAGCAATGCTCAGTTGTCAGAAGACAACAGAGCAGGAAATGATCATATTTCAGCACAAGTAAAATCAGAATAAAAGTTTACCTACAACAGTGTAACACAGCAGAATCATTCCTAGTGTTTCTAGGTTTTGAGAGGAGGAAAAAAAAATTCCCAAACCCAGAGCATTAATTTCTGCCAATTAAATTACAGTCAGGCAGGTGTTGTGCAAATTTTCTAACACTGCAATCCTAACCTCCCACAATCTTGCTATACAAACTGTGGGCTTCTCTTGAGAAGACACTAAATATGCCAAATTGGTGGCACTGTGTTATGAACATATGTCCATTAAAAATCACATTAAGGATTCCAAATGTTTTTCATTTGTGATGGCAGCAAGGCTCGAGTACAGATGTCCACTGGGAATTCTAGACACTTCAGCATCAAATTACTTGTATTTAGGTAACACCTCCCATCAGAGGATCTCAAAGCATATCACAAACACACAGCAAGCCTCGAGCCCCTATATAAAACACACATAGTATTTGGTGCAATGAAATAACTGGAGCATATGCAAATCAAGGCCAGGATTTTTTTCAAGAATCTTCTCATTTAGAGATTCAGCTTTTAGACAGCCAACAGAAGGCATTAAAGGTTTTATGTGAAGATAGTGAATTCTCATAACACCCACTGTCTCCCACTCAAAAACCCAGATGTAACACTTCCAATGGCTCAGTTACAGTGGTCCTGAGGTCTTCACCCAGTACCAGCAGGTGCTGCTGTCTGGATTTGGTTTCTGGAAGATTCCACGAATGGCAAATATGGGAGGTGGTATGGGGAAATGTAAGACCTTCAAAAAAAGGTTTGTCTTGAATGTAAAGTTTATTTTCCATTTAAATGAGAAGACTTTTTTAGTAGTAACTGCATTATAATGCTCATCTAATAGCTGATACGATTTCTTCTGATTGAACTTTTTTTGGCACTTTTTCTCTGTGCTTCTTGACACTTGAATGTGATGCTTATCAGGTGCCTTCTTGGAAGCTGTCAAATCATTTAAATGTGTGTGAATCTGACATTTCAAGATGATAGCGTTCAACAAGTGCCTTGAAAGGAGGGGTTTTAGGATGTTTGTTTTGATGGACACTATTCAGGTTGTTCAAAACAGAAGTTTTGAGTACTTAAGGTTTTTCAGACTAACTAGAACTGAATAAATGTATAGGTTTTTAGATGCTCAGAAAAAGTATCATTAGAAAGCTTAACTCATCATACAAACCAAGGTGCAACAAAGTACTCACAGTGAGATTTGAAAGTTGTTAATGGCATATAATAATACTCAGAAATTCTACTTCCCTCCCATTGCTAATTCTCCCACATATTGTCACCTCCAAAGAGTTTGTCACTTGGGTATTTTGCTATAAAATTGTAGATTTTTTAAAGATTCTCTGAGCTGTTTTACTGACAGAAGAGCACGGCCTCTGGATTGTTATTTCTGTGGTGAAGTTGTGCTCAGCTGACACCGAGCACACTCCAACAGCTGCTGGACTGGGTGCCACAGAGCCCAGATCCAAGGGCAGCCCTTGCAAGCTCACAAAGAGCAGGGCAGGGATTGTTCTCTCAATTTCCAAAAGAAAATATGAACCGTGCAAATTGCCTGTAGTTGCAAAAGTGTCTGTGAGTGAGCCAAGCGCTGATTCCAGACCCTGCGCAGCCCCGTGCGACATTTCCGCCTCACAGCCCCTCTCCTTCAGGCAGCTCTTCAGCACTGACCCATCTGCAGGAGGTCTGGGGACCTGGCACACATGCTGCACGCTCCTCTCCACGTGTGCTGCATGAACTGTGAGACACACCGAGCCTCTGTGACCGGCCACCGAGCCTCTGCGACCGGCCACTGAGCCTCTGCGACCGGCCACCGAGCCTCTGCGACCGGCCACAACAGGCAGCAGCAAACGGGGGCACAGTGCTTTACCTCCTCCTCACCCCCTTTCCAATTGAGACAGGCTTGGAGAGATTGTGACAAATGATGCTTGTGGATCCCTACAAAAGGCCTAAATTTTTTTGGCTCGTGTTCAAAATGAAGTGGCTTCTTCTGGTGGCAGAGGAGTGGAAAAAAATACCCAGATTTATCACGATTAGACTGTACTTCCATTAGCCTGTCCAGCATTTTCAGCTTGACAACAGACATTTCTCAAAACAAATGGAAGCAAATTTCAGCAGCCAGGAAGATGCACTGGTGCATATTTAAGCTCTCTAAACAAAGTCACCAATCTTTGATGCTTACTTTAGCATCAGCTCAAGTGTTCAGTCCTAAGCTATATTTTAGGGAAAGTCCTGGTTGTGCCACAGTAAATGCCATGGCTGACATTACACCATGGGCACACTGTTTTCTTGCTTGTTCTGCTTTAGCAGATAAAACAGTTATTATTGTTATTATTACTTTATTTTTAATCTCACTTTTACAGCTCAGCTCTGGAGATGGGATTGAGACATGTAATTTTAACTCTGATAAGCAGCCACTCCTCTGGAGCCATTTCTTGAGCTGTGACTCTAATCTGGGGAGTCTTCCCTAAAGGAATACTGTCAAGGATCAGTGTGAATATGTGAGTAATGGGCTCTGTAGCAAATGGTACCTGACCAGTGGCCAGGTATGTGTAATTCTGTTAGCTTGGGAGCTCCTCTCATCTACTGCAGAAGGTCTCAGTCATGTGGAAAGCTTGGGCCCACCAAGATTTTGACTGACTTTACCCCTAGCCACAACAGAATGATGATTTTTGCATGGTTACTGCAGGTTGTTTTTTGCTGGATGAACAGCAGAACTACAGCCAGGAGAGAAGGGGACAAACCATACCAACCAGAGTGAAAAACAGTCAGCAAAAGGTTTGTGTTCCCCTTTACCTTTCAGCACCTGCTCTGCTCAGTCACACAAAGCCCAGATGGCTCCAAATCCAGTTTGCAAATAAAAATGGTTGTCCTTGCTGGAGTGAAGTCTCTTTACCACAGAGGAGTGTGTTTGCAGCTGTCAAGGACTTCCTGCTTCCTACCTGGGTAGGAAGCAGACAAATCCTTGTACATGAGTTCAAGCACCTCTTGTTCAAGAGTCTCCGGCTTCCTCTGGATGACTGGTGTTCTGCTAACTGTGACTTTTTACAGAGACCTCACCTCCTCAGGCCCGAAGAAATGACATGAAAGCACCTTTTTGTATTCTAAATTTAAGTTCTTCTAGGATGAGACAACCCTGGCTCCACTTGCTCCTTCCTCTTGCACGCTGTTCTTTATTTCTCTGTGACACTTTGCCCGCGAGCAGCAGTTGTCCTTTCAGGATTACCCAGCTCTACCTGTTTCTCTTTCCTTTAAATCCCCCCATGTGCCTTTGTTCTCCCTCAGGATTTCAGTCCCTTGTTACATGCAGTCTGACCCACTGGTCACAGTTCTGTACATCCTTCTTGAGCCAACACCTTTGAAGAAGGATGGCTTTAACCAGTAAGAGTGGGGGCAGATTCTGGAGGTTTAGGTTCTGTTCCTTCCTCTGCTATGGATTTCCCATTTGACTTTGGACATGTCAAATGGGAAATCCATAGCCTTTATGGATCTCATCCCCATCCTTTATCCATCCCCAAGCCTTTATCATCTCCTAGGAAGGGGTTTGGGAGGTCATAATGCCAATTTCTCCCTGTTCTTATGAATTCTCCTAGTTTGGTTGATAGTTCCCAGCTAGAGGAGTTTAAAACCTAATTAGACATGATCATTATCTCTTCTCATTTTTGTCTGTGCCACAGAAAGTCCCTGCTGGGTTCTCTCTAGGTTACTGTAATGCAAACAGAAAGTTCTTACTTGAAATGAAAAGCATTTACTATAAACTGTTTTCTCCTTCAATAGCTACGCGAAAGCAGCAACTTGGGCTGAACTCTGTTTTCTGCTTCAAGTGAGATTTGTTCTATACTTTTTCCCCAGGAAAACAGCTTTGATTAATATTTCAAGCATTTTATAACACTAAAAGCCAAACAACAGGATAGAAAAGCTGATTATGCAGAAATGAAAGCCAACTACAATCTAAAGGTCAGAAGGCAAATGTGCCTATGTCAAGCACTACATACCTTTTGGTTCTTGAACCTGGCAGCTGGAGGAAAATCAACATTGCACAAAAACCAATAATCCCTGTAACGAATCCTCTGTTTACTGGAAAATTCTTATGTAAGTGTTAACAGGTCAGGTGAAATCCTACATACTGTACACTTCTGCTTAGCACCATTCTAACAGGAATAAGGCAACATCAGTGGACCACAATGGGATTTTCTTCAATGTGAAGCACTTTTGTTTGGTCAGTGTAAATGGTTCCTACCAGACAAATGCCACAGGTATGATTATTTCTACAAACAACACTCAGTAAAGAGATGAGGAGTTCAACTGGACCCAGGAAATGATGTTTTTTTTCTTATGCTTTTAGGAAGACAGAATTCTGATTGCTATAGGTGCATCTTTGACTGACCATCTGTAACTGTCTCCAAATTTTCTGATTCAGGATGATATATATGCAAATGAATACTGTTTATGTAAAGAGAAGCTTCTTACCTGTGTGCTTAAACCACTATGTACAAATGAACAGCAACCAACTTGCATTCTGCAAATAAAATAAAAAACCCCACGCACTTGCTAACCTTGTAGAGTTCAGGTATTTGCTCTAAATAGCACTAAGTACTTTTTTTATTTTGGGTGGAGCATAAATGTGCTCTGCCCAGAAGATCTTAAACAAAAGATGGGTATGAATGACAGATCAAGAGACTTTCAGTTTGTAGAGGCAGCTCTGAATGGAGTAATAACCGTGATTCACAAAACTTGTCACCCTGGTATTCTCATCTGCTTTCTAGACACTGCCTCATCTTGATGTTTAAGATTACAAGGGCTATAAGATTGACTTTGTTTCTTCTTACAGGCACAGAAGAGATGTGCAACTGAGCCTGCTGTACCATATTTCCATTACCAGCTCCTGATGGAGAGGCCTGGGTCTATCTGGTTGTGGATTTTAAGTGATGGTTCAACATTGCAGCAGTGCAGAAAACTAAGATTTAAGGTATTTCTGCTGATAAATATCATGGACTACAGCACCTGCTTTTCAGTGAAGTGACATTAATATATAAGTTGTTAAATATTCCCCTAAATTTTCTTGATTTCTTTAGATTTTTGAATTAAGAAGATGATTTGGACTCCTCAGAAAGTTTAACCCCAAGAGAATTTGTTATCTGAGCTGGAAAAAAAGTGCACAGGAACCCACTGCTCTTCTGAACCCACCAACCACCTCCTTACTGCTGATTTTGCAAGGATTAACATGTACTTGCTGCACATCCACGTGGAAGCAGAATTTGAACTCCTCTGGGTTTGTACATCTCACTCACAGATTTATTAGGACAATGATTTAATAGTCTCTTTCTTTGGTGATCCTATTAACTTCCAAGTTTTGGTGTCTGTTCAGCTGTGCACGAAGAGCTGTTCTCAGAACTGTTTTCCTGATTAAAGATTAACAATGCGATAAAAGGAGGAAACATGGGCATCCTTGGAGTTTGTTTCTTACATCAGCTGGGTTAAACCTTTACTATCTTTTCTCACTGTGTATCTTCTCTCTGTGTTTGGCAATCAAATTCTGCACAGCTCCAGCACGTTTCCCCTGGTTTAGTCAAAACAAGAGGAAAACTTTCTGCCTTTTAAACTTTTAACTCTTCAACCCTTGCACAAACAGCAACAGAAACCTGTAATAACTAACCAAGGGGAGTTGTATTAAAAACTTTCTTTGCTATCTGTTGGATTAAAGAGTATTCTGGAAAAACAGTGGAAGTCACTGAGGTGTAGTTAACTGTATAACCACACTAATGTCTTTTGAAATGGAAGAAGTGATATGCTTCCCAATAAACATCCTTTCTCCAAACAGATCCAGGCACGCAGCTCTGCTGTTTGCCACAAGCAGCAAATTCTGTATTAGTGGATGGCAGGATTGTTTCTAAATATATCACAATGTTAGATGAAACAGTTAATAGACAAATTGCAATTATGGTTAATAATTTTTAGGCCACTTTCCTGACTTGTGTCTAAGCAATCAATCATCCCTGGTACTTTCAGCTCCAATAAACTTATGTTAAATACTTTCCTTTTTATATATCCCACATCTGTACTCTATTAGGTCTTGGTTTCTAGTCATGCTATATAATTATAATCATTTACAGTATAGAGGATGATTTTAAGAGCATAGACAATACTTGAAAGCAATAAGTCTTTTAACTTAATAGGAGTTGCTTTTGTTCTGTTGCAAGAATCACTCATATTTAAAGGGATGATTTGTCTCCTCAAAGTCCAGATGAGCATTGGAGAGAGAGCAAAGCCTGGCTTTCCCTGTGCCTTAGGCACAACCCGAATTTAGCTGATCCTGCATGAGCAGCACAGTCCAAGCACTGTGCCCTGAGACAGCTCTGCAGCTCTGCTCACCCTCTTTGCATGAGAAGTGGTAATTTATAGCCTGCCTAGACACTAGTCAATCAATACCCTCCAGCATGATTTCCATCTGGCTTTGCTTTGCTGTGCTCCCATCTTCTCCCTGCTTCAGGGATTCAGCAAGGAAACAAGTAGGACTGTATGTTCTGATGTTCCTGGGTCTGAGGTCTGACTAGTTTTTATATGACTGTAGCAATAGGAAGCAGAGAATTGTGTTCTTTGGGGCAGGCAAGAAATCCAAGTCAGATCTGAATCCTTAGTGATGTCTGCTAAAATAAACTGTAGCTTCCATCTCCAAACAAAAGGTCTGGGAAAAAAAAAAAAATTAATAAAATCCTTCTTTCCAAGTGATCAAACTGTATATTTTCTCCTGAGAATATTCCAGGCCAGCACTGAAGCACTGACTTAATTCTGAATCTGCAAGATTCAGTTGCTTAGAACAGCATCAAAAAGAACATAACATTTTTATCTCACTCATTAGCTGACGTGCTTTCCTTTTTTTTTTTTTTTTATTTAATTAAGGTTTTTGGTGGTCTCTGAAGAAATGCTTCGTATTTGTGAAAGTGGGACACCAAAGGAACAAGAAGCAGCAGAAAATACAGCAAAAAGACTTCAACTATTTAATGACAGCTTCAAGACCTGAGCGAGGTTTAAAGGAGCCAGATGAATTAGAAGACTGTAAAAGTATCTCCTCTTTCTCAGAAGCAGGTGATGGTGTGAAGGAGGTTATCTGGTGCTGTCATTATTGAGAGGGGCAATATCTCACTGCAAAAGAGGTGCTGAAGGTAGTGTTTGTCCCTGGGGTAGAAGCAAAGGGAAGGCGTTGGTGTTTGCAGCCTGGTGCTAAGGCACACACACCGCTGACAGGTGCGGTGTGAACGCGACACATACTTGGAAACAAAAGTGAGACATTGGTGGAAAGTGAAAATGGAAAACTTTCCAGATGCCAGGTGGAAAATGATATTAAAGCTGTCAAAATAAGTCACAACAAAGACTGGGTTTTCTCTTAGACTAACAGGAGTCATGTTCTGGAGAAGAATGGAGGTTTCAGCTACAAGGCAGAGTGTCATAAATGAAACAATTATGAGCATTGGAGGTTAAGTTTGAACCTATTTGTTTGGGGGTTTTATGTTTTGGTCTCTTTATTTTTTCTTTTTCTCTTTCAAGTGCACTGCAGAGTTCCTGATTTACTCTACAGTTGGTGGACAGGTCAAAAATGTGTAAATAAATCCCACTGTCATTGCTTCACATAGTTATCTATTCTGGGCCTAATTCCAAGCCCTGTTAAATTGATGGCAATCCTTCCACTGGCATGGGAGGACTGCAGTTTAGAACCTGTGATGGTGGTGCAAAGTAACACCAGAGAGGATGGATAAACAGCCTCTGCAGTCATCCAAAGTGAGTCTCTGAAACACAGAAAGGGAAGTAAACCTTGAACTACATTCAAGGTCAAATATGCTTTATATATATGGTAATGGAGCTTTTAAAAACGTCAGCTCCACCTAAATGCATTAAACATCTTAAATATTATAAAGGACATTATTCAGATTTAAATCTGACAATCTGAACAGATAACCCAGTATTTTACTTCTTGAAAAATATTAGCTGCACTGTTTATACTTGGGTGGAAAACCACAAATCAGAACAAAGTTTGCTGTGTTTCCTTACTGTAGCCAAGGAAATTTACTCTGCTGATTAAGGATTTTACTTGTCCATGTATTCACTTTAATGCAGTGGTAGATTCTTATCAACAATTTATCTGTACCTTGTGGCTGAGTTTTGTTTCTTTATGTAACATTACTTTAGCACAGGAAAATATGCCTACATTAAATTCCTTATGCTCCTTATGAAATACTCCTGACAAACAATAATTAATTTTGAACATTTACCCCCCAAAGTGTAATTATGACTTAAAATATAAAACACTTCTCTATTCTTTTTGTGATAGACTTTTCATGCAGGCTGTTAGATGTGTTAGAAAGAACCAGACTCCCAGAAGAGTGGGTAGAAGCTAGACTGCAGCTAGAGATGGACAATGCAGCAGCAGTAACTGGAGACTCTACACACAACACAGCCATTATGGAGCTGTTAACCTCTAGCGTGTCAAACCTACTCAGAAATTGGTTGAATTCTTAGATTGCTGATCCAAGTGATTCCTTTAAATTCAGCAAAAAATGAACTGATGGGCCATTCTGCGTTTGAGCTATATATCCTTGGAAATATTGGTTATTAATGGAAATAATGACAGACCTTTACCGTACCTGCATGGATGGTGCTGGTATTAATAATGCAGAAATGCAAGGCAGGACAGCTATTAGAAGTTGATGGCTGCTGAAGTGCAGAAAACCTCATTAAAATAACCTAAAGGATGGTGTATTACTGTAAGAACTTTTTTTTTTCCTACAGTGCCCTTCAACAATCATAATTGCACAGTATACAGAGCAACTTGAAAAAATTTAGAAATGTGTAAGAAGTAAAATCTCTGGCCACAGTTACTGGCAGCCTAATTATGTGAATATATTGTATACTCTGCATCCTGTTCTTTAGTTTTGAGAGCCTGTGGATTCACGGATGATGAATAATGTGGTGTCTAACCAAAATATCAGCACTAAATTGCTGGAATAGATATTCAGCCTTAAATAATTGCTTTGGGTTTGTGTTGATTCCAAGCAGCAGAATAGTTATGACTAACTTGCAGTTGTTAAATGTAAACATGCTGTATTATTTTTGCATTTAAGATTTTACAGAATTGTAGACAGGCGTGGTTGTTGTCAAGGGTGTTTATGGGATTTTCAGTTGATGTCTCTGAGGATGAGGTCAAATAACCCCACCTCATCTTAGGGTACCGCTCAAAGGCCAGTGGGGTGGGCTGCTGGTTGTGCTACAGATATTTCACAAATGCCTGGGTTACATCCCCAGGGAAGGAAAACCACCAGTTAGTTCAGGGTAAATCAGTTTAGCAGGATCTGGAACACACTGGGATGCAGTTCCCGTGCAATGTGCTGTACCCTGCAATGCACCAAGCTAATATTTAGAAGTAAAGCTCTAAATCTATCCTCTGCACTGGCGTATAATAGAGTATTCAGAGTAAGTGGGTTTTATAAAATGTTTGATGGCTGGAAATTACTAGTCTAGAAGGGTACACAAGATTAAATGTTAAGTCACTCAAACTGTGCAAGTTTACCTCAAAGACATTTTCACAATGCCTTTGGAGGAGTCTTTCAACTTGTTCTCACTGAATAACCAATCCAGGCCTAAGGTACAGTGTAAAGATGCTTAAACATCGCTCCACTGCCTCTGCAAAGCCACTTGAGCCAATTTTGTACAACACTTCAGTGGCGGCAGCATCAGGCGGCCCTTCAGCGGCACTCCAGCACAGGGCTCCCGGCTGGAGCCTTTCCGCCACAGAAACACGGCAAGTGCTTCAGATATTTCCCAAGTGGAGAAAGCAATTGAGCTCAGCCCCGTGGTCTCAGCCAAGTGGGAGCAGAAGGTTAAGGGCCTACAATTAAGGGCGAGATGTCTTCATCTCTGCTCAGAGGGTGAGGAAACGGCAGCTGCCCTGACAGGACTTGCCGTGCGTGGGGGCCAAGGAGCAGCGGGCACCCGGTGCATTGCGAGGGAAAGCTCCGCAGGTTCGGGGCTTTTGTGTTTTGCAGGGAATTAACACGTGAGAAGCAGCCGTTCCCCAAAAGCTGCTCCCCACAAGTGGGCTCCCACTGCAGCCGCTGCTGAGGGAGCGGCCCAGGGCGGCCATGCCGAGCTGCACG
The DNA here is from genome assembly GCF_001522545.3 of Parus major. Lineage (NCBI taxonomy): Eukaryota > Metazoa > Chordata > Aves > Passeriformes > Paridae > Parus > Parus major. Next base: position 11,839,096 of record NC_031788.1, read on the forward strand.
GCAAGCGCTGAGCCCCTTCCCCGCCGCCTCCCCTCGAGGGCAGCCCGGCCACGATGGCCCAACAGCCCCGGGGACCCAGCTCCCCGCGGGGGCACCGCCCGCAGCGGGAGGGCCCTTGGGCCGCCGGAGCCCCGAGCCAGGAGCGCTGAGGGGGCTCGGGGCTGGTCCTGAAAGGCCGTGGTTTGCGCTCGGGTGTATCCCGGATCGGGCCGGCTCAGCGGGTGATCGCTCGCTGTGTGTGACGGGGAGCAGGACGGGCTGGGAGCCCGCAGGGCCCGGCTGTGGCGCTGGGCCGGGCCGTGCAGCGCTGCCTGCCCCGGGCATGGCCCGGAGCCTGCGGGACGGCATCTGCGTGTTGTATGACTTGGAGCTGGGGCAGATCCACATTCGGCAAGAACAAGGACAAGAAAAGAGCGCGGAAAGCAAGGAGACAGAGAAACCACCAGACACGCTCCTGATGGAGGTACAAGTTCTGGATAAGGTGAAATTACAGATACGCTGTTCCCTGTTAGCTTCTACTATCGCACCGATTTGGTTCTGACTTAAGCGTTAATATTATTTATTCAAATTTGTTGGACTTAAATATCCAGTCCCCTGTACATCTTTTTATAATTTCATCCATTTTTAAAAGACAAACTAGAAGTTTAGTCTTTCAAGATTCAGAGAATATTCTCAGTTGGAAGAGACCCAGATTGTCAAGATGATATCGAGATGATATTTAACTGTTGAAATTCAGACAAGTTTTTAATTTAGTTCACCAGTTTGGTTCTATTTGGTTTGATAGCCCCTATCTCTTACGTGGCATTACAGGATTTCCCTTTTTCTCCTTAATTCAATTAGTTCAATCTTGGAGTCATTGTTGAAGCTGGGTATTTAATACAGTCCCATTTGAAATTAATTTTATTAATAAGAAGATGCAAACACTCCAGTTTTGTTCTGTGCTAGCTATTATATTTGTTTTACAATAAAATCCTTTTTCTTAAAAAATTCATGCAGCACTAGATAATTTCTGAAGTAGGTCCTATTGCCATATTTGTGTCTAGCTAATACAAGAAGTATCACAGCCTGGTTAATTGCTATATGACAAAGAAGACATTACAATTTACCTGCAGAAGTCCTATATTGTTGAAAAACAGAGCATACTTCTCACTTTCTTTTAAAAGGTAAACATATTGAAATTTTCTTTAAAAAAAATAAAGATATGACTTTCTGTGTTCTCAGTGCTGCAACTTAAAATGATGTTCTGAAATTTTATATAAAATTTTGAAGAGGGAGGGTGTAATAATTCTTACTGAATTGTAACTTACCAGTTAGGCTGCTGTATGCAAAATGCAAATTTTTGTTGCAGTTTTGTGCATCACATGATGATGACTTAAAGACTGAAAATCAGAATGAATTGGTGGCTTGCATTTTGTTGACTGCTTAGTTGATTTGCCAGTAGCGACTGCCTTTAATTGAGAAAGTTGTAAAACATATTCTTTTTTAAAATAGATTGACAGAGATAATGATGCCATTACATTTGAAAATAACATCCAGCAACTGAGCCCATCTGAAGAGGGGGAAGGAGAGAAAGTTTTTTCCACTGTTGGGCAAACAAAGAGTCAGAGCTGCAAAGGGGGTGATGATTTGTCAGACTTATTCAATGAAAGTAAAGAACAGGAATATCCAACTGCATCAGAACAAGCAGTTGTAAGAAATCTCAAGAATATAAAATTTGAGACTCATGCTCCACATCAGGAAAAAGGTAAAAAGTTAATAATCTTTGTAGCTAATTTTTAGATAAGGCATGTTAAGTAACATTTTGAACTGAGGTTGGTTGAAGTTTTACATTAAATATTTACAGTGGTAATTACTAAGTTTAGATTAGGTTAAGTCTTAACATTCTGTGGAAATTTGGAAGAAGAACCAATACCTTCAGCCTTAAGTGCTCAAAGATCTTCAGGCTGATGTCATCTGCCATGTTTTCGAGAGAGACATTTTGGATGGCATTTAGAAATTAATGGTCTTTTGAACAGTGTGTGGTATTTGAATCCTCCTGGGAGATTTCAAAGTTAATATTGTATAAGTGCCTTTGAATACACCTAGTAATTTATTTAGTGTCTCAATTCACTCATTCAGCTTCAAAATGTGCTTGTTTGAGGGTTTATGGTTGAGTTTAGAGTGATTCCACATTTCTAGCAGAGAGTGGTGGGCAATTATCAACCAATACCTATCAGCAAAGCCTTTCCCAGAACCTAAATAAGAGTAACAGAAAATGGCTGATTTAAGATGTTAGAAACATAAAAGTATGTTACAGAAGTTGACTGACTCAGAAGAGAACAGATAAGCATCTGTTTCCCTAGAAACTGTGTGTGTAGTGTAAAAATTGGATGACATCAGTGATGTTGAGTCTGTAAATGTGTGTGTTGTATCTGGAAGTTAAGGTATCTTGGCTGAGGTTCTCTATGGTACAAATTGTTCATGTCCCCTGTTTCAGTTACAGCCTTTATAGGAAGCACATTTGAGCAGTTTTAACAAAGCTAACAATGTTCCTTTGTGTGGGCATGAATCCACAATGAATAAATGACAATAAAGTGGTTTTGTTTGCTGTTACTGAACTGAAGTGTTATCTGCACATCTCTGTGTGTTATAAAGCATTGTATAAAATGCATTTTGGTCTCAGCATGAAAATCATTACAGAGAGCACACTTGGGAGCTGAGGCAACTGTTCTGGAAAGACTCTTCAAATGTGACGTATTTGCCATTTCACAGTTTCAAATCTTCTTCATAACTGAAAGTGTTGCACATTTAATCTTGTTACTCTCAAAAGAAATTCATTACTCTTTTGCCCTGAATTTTATTCTATGACTTCTCCAAAGAACTTTTTTTTTTCCTCTCAAATTCAACCAGTAATTTTAAAGAGGCTTTTACATCATGATTTTTTTATATGCACTTTACAGATTCAGGAGCACCAGAAAGCTGGGAATAGCTTAACCTGCCATTTCCAAATCTTTGCATAAACTTACTTAATGCTAATTACACAGTTGTTGTCAAGAAGTTTGTTGCACAGGTTGTAAGTCTTAATGATGGTATTGACAGAGGAAGTCTCATCCTGTCTTGGAGGTAAGAGCAAGAGTAGGAGTTAGGTTTCCTGGGATTAGATTCTAAACTGTATTCTAAACACTAAGAAATAACACAATTTTGGGGGCAAATCACTTAAGTCTTAATGAATCCTTTGATGTAGAAGTTTGAAGTAGTTTTACCCAGACTAGAGGGACTCTTTAGAAATTGGTATAATTTTTAACAAAAGTAGTCATTATTTTGTATTATATACAGTGTAAATGTGTCTTTGTTCAAACAGGAGAAAAAGAATGTTTCAACTGTTTTTTCTGCACATTCACCTCAGCCAAGTTATCAAGTCTTAGGTGTCATTTGAAAACCCATTCAGATGAGAAACGTCACGTGTGTCATCTCTGCCCAAAGGCCTTCCGTACAACAACTCTGCTGCACAACCATGTGAACACACATACAGGTACCTAATGCTTGAAAACCCTTCATGGTACATACTGTCTTCAAAACTGAATTAACAGGCAAGTGCCTTTGCCTTAGAGCTGTGTTCTGTGATCATTTTATGCTCAGAAATTCCTCTGATTTTCTGTGCTGTTCCACACTGAAAAGACGTGGTCTGTAGTTAGGAGACTCTGTGTGTGTGTATTTGTTTATTTTGTTAAGTACCGTTCTTGTCAGCTCAACAGAGACTTCAGCTGTGCTTCATTCCTGCGTGAAGAATAGAATTTTCTGTGATGTTTTCATTTTGCTATGTAAACATATGAAGCGAAGCAATAAATTGTGTTTATAATAAACTTATTTTGTGCATATATATGGAAGAAATTCTTTACTGGGAGGGTGCTGAGGCACTGGCACAGGGTACCCAGAGGAGCTGTGGCTGCCCCATCCCTGGAAGTGGCCAAGGCCAGGCTGACCAGGGCTTGGAGCAATGTGGGATAGTGGAAGGTGTCTCTGCCCATGGCAGGGGGTGAAACAAAATGAGCTTTAAGGTCCCTTCCAGCACAAATCACTCTATGATTTATTGTATGTAAAAAATCAGAATATCAGAAAAAGTTCTATTAAAAAATTCTGCATGTTGATTTAAGGGAGACAAATCACTTTGCTGTGGTGTTGAATCAAGGTCTCGTGGTGTCTTGTTTTAGGGAACAAACCCCATAAATGCAGTGAGTGTGACACAGCGTTTGTGACCCGAGGGGAGCTTTCACGACACAGGAGGTACAAACACACTTTGGAGAAGCCTTTCAAGTGCACAGTATGTGAATACTCCAGTGTAGAAGTAAGTACAGCCTTACTGAATCTTTTGGGAAGGTGTGAAGTTTTTCATGTGCCAGGATTTTAGTGTACATACAATTTTTGCCCAGATTTTTAACCCTGAGAAGTCCAGGTTCTGCTGATGGCCTCGGATGGACACTGATGGATTGTGTTTATCTCTTATGTTGCTGCAGTGTTATTGCAAGGTGGCTGATGGCTACAACTTCCTGGTGCCATGCATTTCATTTAATTTCATTTCATTGCACATCTTTTCATCCCCATCATCCTGCAAAGAAGGAACAAGTAACCTGAATTCCTGGAACCCTTACTTTGTCCATGAAGTATTTGCTAACGTGTTGCTCCAAATTAATATTCATAAAATTATTTAGGAGTTTTTGAACTAATTGCATTTCAAGAGCTTTTTTCCCTTTTGTTATGCTAAAATTGCTTCTTGACAATGTGTTTGTGTGATTTTGGTCCTGCAGAAGCATTCTTGGTTTGTCATGTACATGACGTTCCATGTACTGTAGGGCAATACTAGCTAATGTCTAAAAAGAAGTTCATATATTCTGTTTATATACTTGATGATGTTTGGTTTTTTTTCCAGGACTAGAACTTTTTTCATCAAGAGCAAAATACCTTAGAGCCTGCTTAAGGGTACATTTGGAAATGGCAATTGAATTGGGCGCACAGGCTTTCAGAAATGCATCTGTGATTGAATCACTGTCACAATTTAGTGGATATTCAATATGTGAATTTGTGCTGTGTCCAGATCTAAAGCTGTAAGCAATCCTGAACTTAATTCCACGCACCTTATCTTAATAATTAGATTTTGGATAGCTTGCATCTTTAAAAACTCTGACTGCTAATGTTAAATTACCCTATTCTTTCCCTTTTTCAGTAAGGGACTATTCAGCATTCACTGCTTTTACAGAACTCTCATTCCTGTAAGCTTTACCTGAATGAAGAAACCTGAAGGAGCTCTCCAGTACTGCCATGCAAATTATTTGACTTTTGTGTAGCAAAGGTTGGCAGTCATGTTTAATTTTATTTAAGTGAATAGTGGTGTAGATATGAAAGAATCTAGCAGTGAATTCATTAATTGTGTTTATAAATGGAGGAACTGAACATATGATAACTCCTACTCACGTACCTACAATATTTATGTAGAGCATATCAGAAAAACAGCATTAAAAAAAAGTATAATTGAATTAAACTTTGTAACTAAGGTGCTTCATTGGGACTTGAAGGTGGATAGTCTCTGGATAATGGGTTTGGTCTTTCATTTATTTTCTTGAGTGTTTTCAAAGAATTTTATGTTTGGTACATTCAAGGAGCATGACAGTAGTATGTATCCTTTTTTTAAAATTTTGTCTTTCTTGTTCTTATTATAAAATTTCCCAATTTGCTAATGTGGATACTAAATATGGAGGTAAGATGATATGGGGAAATAGTACAGAAGTGTCCTAAAACCACAACAGGCTGATTATGCAGGGAAAAACATGGATGTGAGAGTGCTAATTCAGGGATTCATGCAATGTTTTAAATTGCAGTAGGTGTATTGTGTAAAATTGCTTATATTTTAATTAAATATATCTCTAATGTAGATGTTACTTTTGAAAATCTCTCATTTTTATCTGAGGCCAGCAAGATGAGACGCCACGTTCGCTCGCACACGGGAGAGCGGCCCTACCCCTGTCACCTGTGCAGCTATGCAAGCAAAGATACCTACAAACTGAAAAGGCACATGTTAACTCACACAGGTAGAATTCTGGGGCAATGATCAACTCCAGGGCCTCAGCTCCTCAGTATTCATAGGGTTAGAGCGATCTCATTTCAAACTCAAGGTCAGCCCTTTTTTTATTTATGATTTGGAGTAAAAACGTGTTCTCTTTCAATGTTCTGGATTTGGCAGTTGGAAGCCCAGCAGTGCTAGTAGTTAGTCTTGCTCTTCCTCCTAAACTTCTTTTCTATTAGAAAAATATTTCCTTTTCTGTGGGTCAAGTTGTCACTTTTATTTCTCAATTAGTTGATTTTACATGGAGAGGTATCTATCAGAGATTTTTAAATATCTGTTCAGAACATGGATATTGTTATGACCCCAGATTGCCAGCAACTAATTTGGTCAAAATTGGTTTAATTTGGAAAGCAGTGTGTTCTTGTCATAGCTCTGTAACATGCAAGTTATCTCAGGGGCAGTGGGTATCAATCCTATACTTCAGGGTTTAACTTGGCTCAATTATGATATGTAATTTGTGCTCTGATTAATGTTTTAGGTTGAATCAGAGTGTGACTGCGTGGTTTGAATCAAATTTTCCAAATATCCCCACTTGTCACACATTGGTTCATATCTTGAGACAGTTTGGTGCAATTAAACTGAATTATTTTTTTCTGGAAGAGCTCAAGAGTGTTACCCACTACTGGCAGGGACTTCTTCCACAGAACCAGTCTGGAGTTGGTTCAAAGCTGTGCCAGTTGCCAGTGTTGATGTAATTTTTAATGATAGTCACACCTGATGTGGCTTTTTGGGGAAGAAAAGCAAGAAAACAATTTCCTAATTTCCCTTCCCACCATTATCAATGTCTGGTGGTGTGTCACTCTTACCACGGTGTTTTGCTGCTGTTGACTTTCTCTCCTTGCATATTTGAAGATAATTCTGCATTTTTGTACATGAAGTATTCAAGGAAGAATAGATGATAATGAAAATAATTCCTGATTCCTAGTTTAGGATTATATTCATGGATTTATGCTTCAGCAGTTTGACTTGTGGACTCAGGAAAGCCAAGATTTTGTGTTGCAATCAGTTATGTAAACTTCTGGAGACTTGTTTGGCCTTTTGTGCACTGTCAACTAATATTAACTTTTGGTTGATCTGGAAACTGTTGCTGTTAGAACATGGATGTTGACTTCTGTGGAAAATGGAATTTATATCAAATAAATAGAGTTTCTAACCATATGTTCTTTTAATTTCTTTTTAATAGGTGAAAAACGCTATGAATGTTATGTTTGCCAAACCAGATTCACTCAAAGTGGTACCATGAAAATCCATATGTTACAGAAGCATGGAGAAAATGTGCCAAAACACCAATGTCCACACTGTAGTGCTTTCCTTTCCCGAAAAAGTGATTTGGGTGAGTTTAGAGGAAAACACTGGAAATGAAATGTAAAGCTAAATAGAGGTAAAATCTCTAATTTTCACAAAATTTCACCAAATACGTTATAGCTGACTTCATATTATCACAGAATATTTTAAGTAAAATGTATTTGTAGTTTTCCAGGTAAGTTCCTCCTTCAAAGAGATGTGGTGACATCTTGTGGTTGATGTTTTAATTTGTTTAAAATGCAAAGTAGCAAATACTTAGCTTTTTCTTTTTTTTATTTGCTAGATACCTGTGGCACTGTGGTCTTGTGTTTTTTCAGGAGTGTTGGCAGCAGTAGAGCTGACCAGTAACAACAAAACTGATACAGAAATTTAAATTTTCAGAAATACCTGAAAATGCTGTATTAAAACTGGATTTTTTTGGAAGGATTTGATTTGTTAAACGATTTCTCCTGAAATCAGTAACACTGTCTTAGAACTGCTTGATTTCTTTGGGAAGTTACAACATCTTGCTGCAGCTTTTGTTTAACCTTAAACTTGTTTGTCTATTTTACCCCTACTGCAGAGAGCACGGAAGGTTCTTTTGTGTTTTCCTCTACAGGATTTGCATTACTCAAGGCTATACACTGCCCAACTCTTGTTCAAAACTGTGAAAATAAAAACCTTGCCATTAAAATGGGTTGTTTTCAATAACTGTCCAGGTGTCCACCTGAGGAATCTGCATTCCTACATGGAAGAGGCAGTGAAGTGCAGGGACTGTGAGGCAGCTTTCCACGAGCGCTACGCTTTCCTTCAGCACAGGAAGACTCACAGGAATGAGAAAAGATTCAGATGTGCTCAGTGCAGCTGCACATGTAACCAGGTATTTCAGTTCCCTGGGAAAACACTGCTTGCTCTGCTGGTGGTGGTGTAAGGCACACTTGGCTTTGGGGTTGTATTTCCCTTAAGAAAACAAAATCTTTTGTGACTGCAGTCCAACTAAAATAGTGTAGTGGTGCTTATTTCCAGGGTAAATCCTTCACAAATGAACAGTGAAATTGAAATGCTGGAAAGATGAGTCTATCTTCTTGGTAAATCTTTTGTACATGACTGCTTAGAAGTAGGAAGTAAGAGCAATCACTTTCAGGGATGTTGTGATAAAGAACAAAATGTAGTATTTGAGCCTGAAATGTGATTTTCAGTGGTGATGCAGAATAAATTCAGTGTGAACTGAAAAATTTATTTTAAAGACTACTTTTAGGATAGCTAGGACCAGTTCAGCAAGGAAAAGTAAGAAATTATTACTCACTTGTAACCATATGCAGTGAGAACATGTGCTCATTTTGGGTTAACTGTGCACACTTTAAAGTAAATGTGACCCTTTTTCCACATACAGATTTTACATGTAAAACTTTATTGTTTATCCAGGAACCAGAAAATGATAAATTTTATTTTATGCCCACCAAATGGCAATGTTCTTTTAAAGCAGAATTTTAATATATATATTCTGGAAAATCTTCAGGAGTTTTATGGAGGTTGTTAACTAAGTCAGTCTTCTGCTCAGTGCTCCAGAATTTGTCTGTCAGAACCATATTTGCTTTGTGTGTGTTAAATTGCTTACATAGATTAATATTTGATTGATATATTTGTTCTTCATTATGCTAACAGAGTAATATGTGTAAGCATGCTGAAAATTGTGGATTGGTGAGGGCAAAAACTGCTACATCCAGAAAAGGAAGCAAAGGCAAAAATAAAATGCATGAGCACCCGAAGCGTGCTAACCCAGAAGGTAATCAGTGACTAAGTTAGAATTTAATCATGTAAATTAGAATCAAGACTAAAAGGCTAAGGCAGTGAATCTTCCCTGCTGCTTAATTACTGTTTCACAGTGAAGCTAATAATGGAAGAATACTTCAGAATAGGCTTTACAGTGTGTCAGAGATTCTTGTCATGTGAGTTGGGTCAGTGCACAGGTACCATCCTGAGCTGTTCCCTGCTCCTGCAGCTGAGTTCCTAAACTCCCTTTTTAGCACTGCTTTCAGATGATTTTTGTGGAGTGAAAGAATGGGGAGATACACCTTAAGCCTAGATGTCCCTAAACCTCACCTTTTGGTACATCAGATTATAGCTGAACTGAGAAAACTAGATGTAGCGAGAAGAAGAACTGTTGGAGCTTTTCTGAATCTAATGAATATATATCAGCAGCTGAGTTTACATTAGCATTGACACTTCTGTTTTCACTGGTGAGGCTGTAATGGTATGGTTAGAGAGAAGTGTTACAGCTGCAGTGTTTATGTTTTTGCAGTAATTAGATTTTGCTGTTTATTAATATTTTCCTACATGCAAACAATTTCTTTTTGGTATCTTGTAAATACCTTCATCTGAAAGCTTGATTTTCTAGAGCTGTGATAATGTATCTTCAGATGTTGTTCATGCAAATATTCAGTTCATTAATTGATTTACACAAAGCCTAGAAACTTCTGTGCTGTTCCACAAGGTTTTTTTCCCCAAAATTGACATTTGCAAGTATTTATATATCACTGTCCACTTCTTGCACAACTTGAAGGGGCCTCTGGGACCCTCAGTGTGGCTTTGCAGATGATGACTTGTGAGGCTGGGGCTGCCAGTGATTTGCTGTTACTAATAATTAAAAAAGAAAAGGGATGCATATGATAATTAAATTTCCAGTTTAAAAAATGCTTAGTTTTCCTCTGATGAGAATACCAAACTCAGTTACATGGCTTGTAATGTAATATTCAACAGAAGATATATTCATTCCCCAAGTAAAGTGTAAGAGAAAAGATGTGCTGTAGTTACATATTGGCAGCATTTTCTCTCCTAAATTAAACTGCATACTTGTTAAATTTATTAAAATATTTACTTGTCTGGTTAATTATCCAAATATTTAATTTTTTTTTTTTTTTTCAAAGTTGCCCTGAAATCATTCCAGGATGACTCTACTGTGGAAAATGAACATTGTGCTGGTGAGATTGTTCCTGTTTTAGATGGGGCAGAAGCAGCAGCTCCTGGGGAGCACAGAGCAGAAGCAACTTATTAAATGGATCCTCAACGTGATGAACAATTACTGCATAAAGAGACTGCTCTTCCTTGTTCTCAGTAGCTGTAACTGAGCAGTTTAAAGTGTGGAACTACCTCCAGCTGGAAAGGTAGAAAAGATGAAGTTGGAAGCTGTTGAATCCCTTCTGTGCTCATGTTTCTTCTTGCTGCAGTTTCTTTTGTGTGGCCTAAATACCATTGCAAAGTGTGGAAGTTAGAGGCAACTTTCACCTGGTTTATTACATACCTGTAATAACAGAATGGGAAAAAACAGCTGATTCCAAAATCATTTATTGAAGAATGGATGCGTTGTTTCACCTTTTTGCTTTTTTCCAGGTTTATTCACAGAATTACAGTCTGATCTGAGGCAAATTTCTCTCTCAGTATCACTGAGAGCTGCCTGAATTTCAGTGTTTATACTTTGCTGAGGTGAGCACATGAAAGGCAATGACTTTTTTGGTACATGTACTAAATCTCCTTTCTGCAAACACTTTAGTTTCTAGTGGAATTCATGATGCAATAGAATGCATGATGCAATTTTGTTGAAAAGCACCGTTTTTTATGTCTCGTACTGCTGATAATTAGAAACTCATCTTTTGTCTGAGTTTTTCTCAGCTCATTTAGCTGGGCAGACAGAACTGCATGGCAAAAATGAAGCAGGAACAAAATGAAGCACACAAAAATGTGGCAGAGAAGTGTGGAGGACCCCCACATTCTGGGAATGTGAAACCTTCTGTGTCCTTAAGCTGACGCTGGGATCTGTTTTCTTTGTCCCTCTAACACTTGCAAGTGTTCCCATGTAAGTTTGTGATCCTCCATTTAGCACCAGATCCAAGCCACACTAATGATTCTGATTCTAATTAGCTCTTCAATGAAGCACAATTGTGTTATTTACATGTTTATAGTATACTTAAAAATCAGAAAAAAATTTAACTGTCAAATACAATTCTCTAACTTTCCTTAGGTTATAAGACCTACTGGGTTTAACTCTTAATAATTACTAGAGTCATTACAGTAAGTACTATTAATTTTCATGATTCATTACAATGATCACAATTGCCATTTATGCACTGTTCACACTTTTTTTTGTCATTTATAATTAATCCTTGGAAGCCTTCTCATAAAATCTTAAATACTTTTTAAATATTCATCTTTAATGCTGTTATTCTTATGTTACATTCCATTATAAATAAGCACCAGCATAACTAAATATTATTAGGTCATGCAACAACTAAATTGAATTGAAATGCCAAACCCTCATCCCAATTTCAAGATTAACATCTATGTTTAACTTCATTATGGTGTGGAATTTGACCAGTATTAAATGGTTTGGGTTTGCACGTTGGGCAGGCTGTGGTTGCTGGTTCTGCTGCTGTGGTCAGGGACAGAGAATTCCTGTGCTGTGCTGAGCTGCAGGCTCACAGCAACTGCAACTTCTAACTTTTTTTTACTTTGAACGGCCTGTTAAAAATTAAACTTTAAGTTTTTGCCAGTTAGTTTCTGAACGTCTTTATCCTGTACATGGTAAAGTGTCTAAATGCCTGTTCTAGGATAACTTCTTTAATTCAGCAGCTGTTCTGTGACCCAAAGCAGTGCCAGGAGCTTTAAGAGCCACAGTGCCCCCAGGATCTCTGTGCTCGGGGTGAGCAGATAAGGGAGGATGTTGGCATTAGCAGGAGATAATTGCAGTTTTACAGTAAATAATCCCATTTAGAGAGACCTCACCAAAAGCCTCACCTAGACCTTCCTCAATCATCTCTGTCAAACACGGGAATTACCACTTTGGTAACAAAAACCTCCTTCAGTTTTGTAGCAAACCCTGAGGAATCAGAGGGCTTGGATTCATTGAAATTCTTCATTGGTTTTGTCCCTCCATTACAGAGCTGTTACTTCACTGTTTACACAGTTTCATATTGATTGCTCTGTGCCTTTTTTCATGCTGCTGAAATTTCAGTAACTTCATTTGTTCTTACCAGTGACAGGACTTAAGAATACTTTTTGTTCATGATAATTTCTTAAATAGTATTGTTAACTTTATTCTTGTTGTGCTGTTTCCATTTGTGTTATAAACTCTAAGCAGCAGATTGCTTTGTAAAAATTAATTTTAGAAGTTGTTTAAATTCTTTGATCAATTTGCTGAATATATATTGTTCATTTGAATTGTTAATAGCAAAGCTGATTCATTCTGTGCTGACATCTAAAAATCAGACTACAGAGAGTGGAATGTGAATGTAGTAATAAAAGATATTTTTATCTCTGAACTTTCAAATTATTATTTCTGTAGCTAGAAGCTATAAATGTGTCATTTTGGAAATCAAGAAAGAATGCTTTGACCTCCTCAGGAACTATTCCTAATGGCCTTATGCTTTTTAACAGCAGTGATTGTTCTTCATGATTGAGAATTTGCATAACTATGCAAATATTTGCATCACTATTCTGATTTCTATTTTACGGAGATAACTTAATTTCATTACATTACCTATTTTAGACCAGTAGATATGTATTAATATCTTTTAAAGCAATAGCTATTCTGAACAGATGCCAAATGTAAAATATTTTAATTTACTAATTGTGGAGGAGTTGTTAAATACACAGGAATTATTCATGTCTGAAACAGATAATACTGGAGTGTTCTGTAGCATTATGTAACAGTGTTCTGAGGTAATCCAGTTATTTGGGAAAGAGGGAACTTGCATTCCGAGTTTCCTCTGCCAGCTTGAAATTGTCTATGCTTTAAATAGTTAATGTGTGAGGAAATAAAGTTTTGCACAGACCCAGCAGATAAAAAGCAAAGAAAGAGTAGAACCAGGCCTTTGGATATGTTTTTTTTACTATTTAGGCTCTGTAATAAAACAGACTTGACACTGGAGTAGCTTCAGTGATGCAAAAACGCGCTGTGACATTGTGCAGTGATGTGATGTGTCAATTGGAATGAATTGCATTCTAAAATTTGGAAGAATTGACCTCAAAAGGATCCTGGGCTCTGCCAAGGGCATGAGGAGAGCCGAGACTGGAAGGTGGCTCTGGTGTTCCTGCAGAGCTTCTGCGGGAGTTCAGGGGCACTGCTGGGCCGGGAGCGCTC
>NC_031788.1:11853464-11880025 GCF_001522545.3 Parus major
GTGGGAGCTCAGTGGGAACCGTTCCGAGGTGCTGGAATTGCTGCCTCAGTTTCCCTCCCGTCGCTCCATGGCTTTGGCCATGTCCAGGCGATATACAAAGAGTTCTTTCGTTCCCTTAGCAGGTTCCTATGTGCTAATGTCACCACAGAGTGTTGTCACCCCAGCCAGGAGGGAGGATGGGGAGCTCGCTGCTGCCTCGTCTTCTGCTGAAGCCCGGATGGGATGGGGCCGCCTTGTTGTGCCTGGAATGGGAATTTTCTCCCGGTGGGGCTGGCAGAGGCTCAGCTGCTCCCTCCACCTTCATGGACTGTGAGACCTCTGCAGCCCTGCTCGTGTCTTTGCTGTGTTGGTGTTTTCCCTTTGGCTGAGTTGGCTCCATGGAAGGTCAGGTCAGTGGCAGCAGTGCAAGGCAGGTGCAGGGAGCCTGCAGCAGGGCACATTGATGTGTTTTCTCTTGCTGATAAATTTTTTTAACATATCAAGAAAGCTACTCTTGATAATTTAAGCAGCTTATCTAAGAAATCTTTACTTAAAGAGATGTTAGGGCTTTTAACAAGCAACAGGTTTGTTAGGTAAATTTTAAAATGTTCTTTAATGCAAAGTGAAGTGGGCACACAGGCCATGAGGAGTGACCTGGCCCTTTGATAAAGGAGAAGCTTAACAAATCCAGTAGATTTCTTTTATACATTCTTCAAGTTAAGTGTTGGCACAACAGTGTGGAAATGGTGCACATTCAGTATCACAAGGACTGGGGGTTCTCATGCTGTGATGTAACATTTTATAATGAGATGGTCTTTACTCACTGTCTGAGCATTATTCTTGTACAGTATACAAGGAAATGGTGGATTTCCAGCTGATTTCCATTTTTGTGACCGTTCCAAGAAATTTTCTTGAATTGTCATCTTAACATTCCTGCCATCCTCTCCTTTGTATCCAAACTAGTCTCTTCCTTGTCTTTCAAATCTTTTTGCTGACTGCTGAGTCTGGATCAGGGAAACATGTCTGCTGTCTGTCGGCACATTCCTGGAGATCTTTGCCATGATTACTTTTTTGCTAGTTACACGGATTTGGTTATTTAACAATCTCACAACTATACTGCAAAGATAACTGACAAAAAATTAACAGATGGGTGTGTAATTGCTGTTGTGAGGAAGCCTCTCTGTCTCTCAGCCATAGCTGTGTTGTCTCCATTGTACAGATGAGAAAGATGACACACAGAACAAAATGAATCTGTGGTTTAATCCTCTTGCTTTCAGGAGCAATGAAACCCACTGATGGTACAACGTGCTCTGCTTATTACTACTTCAGTCTCACTGAACCAGAAATAGAAACCTGGGGTGCTGCAGCATGTGATGATTAAGTTACATTAGCAGAAGGTGGTGAGCAAATAGGCAAGGACCTAAAGACATAAAGCTAGTGCTGTTAATCACTTCCAGAGACATTAAAATAAGAATATTAAAGCTGGAGTAACATGTTATAACTGCTTAAAGGTCAGTGCTTAAGCTGATAGGAAGGCCCTGTGGCAGCATGGCTAACAGCAGTGGTGTGCAGCATCGTGGAAGGAGCAAACAGTTTCCTCTGGTGGTAATTGGAAGGTCCAAAAAGGAGACACAGACTCCGTAGTCTTAAGGCCTTTCTAAAGTAGGAAAAGTGAAATGAAAAGCATTTTCCTTTGGTACAAACAGAAGCCCCTTTTGCTGTGTTTCTCCCTGAATGCCAGCTCACTGCGTGCAGCCCCTTACGGGTGACTGAATTATGCCTGACAGGTTATGTATGGCTCTAGCAGTAACTTCCACTCAGTTTAATATCTTGGGGTTTTTTTGCTTAAGAAACTGGATGTGCATTTGAAAGCAATTTGCATTAATAGAGTATGTCTTCAGGCAAACATCATTCCCTGTTTTAAACAGCTTTTAAACAGCCCAGCTATTGTTTGAAGTCAGTTGCAGAAACAGCTGGGCTCTGTCTGGCGTTAGGGGTGTGAGCATTACAAAATGGGAAAGCATTTTTGGACACTTTTGGTTCAATCTGTTTTCACTTTGAATTGGCACTTGGCAATGAAGAATTTAGTTTCTATCTCCTTTGGTAGCTGACTGTTTGAGTTGCCTCTCTGAATTATTTCAGTTTTAGCTTTTGGGGTTATTTTTTTTTCCCCCAGATTTAACTGTTGTTGGCTCTATCCCTGCTCTGTCCACATAACAACATTTGCAGCTAATGGGAGGAATGCAAAGGAGTGACACTGCTGATTGCTTTGATAAAAAAGAGACTTGCTTTTATTACCAACTAATTAAATGGTAGGTAGCAGCTAATGGTAATTATAATTAAGCCTGGAACTGACATCCTTTTTCTGGAAGAGCTGTAAGATGAGAGAACCAAGCTAAAGTCCCCTTATGGCAAAGGTGATTTTTTGTTCTGTTATAGGAACTGATCAGCTGTTTCACTGTTTTAAAGCTGTTTATAGTTGGTATTTGCCAATCCCATTTTAAATGTCCTGCTGCTTGAAGGGAGTTGTTTATTCTTCCATCATTTTAGCTTTACTGCCTGTGAATTGAAATTGTTTAATTTTACATGAGCTGTACCCCCTAGGCCATGCCCTCTGACAAAACTTTTGCAGTTTTGCTTCAGTAAAATTTGTGGGATAATAAATGTCATAATAGTGTCGAGGTAAGACTGTGCTCCATCCTTGCAGAGGAGTGAGTTTATAGTAAATTCAGATAGACAGTGAATTCATTCTAGTTAGACACAAAGACAGCTGCATCTTCTTTTGGGACAACCTTCCAAAGAATGATGCACAACCAACAAACCCCACCTTTTAACATCAGGAAATACAGCTGTAATTTGGATGTAAAGTGTTATTATCCACTTTTCCTCGCAGTGCCTGTGAGGGATGCAGGGGTGTGCAGGGTGCTGCTGTTCCTTGCAGCCAGGAGGGAGCTGCAGTTCCTGCCAGGGCTGCCCCTCTGCTGTGCTTCGGGACCTTCCTCCCTCTCAGAAGCAGCTGATGGGTGGAAACAATAAAACTGCTTTCCCCATCTGGTGATGAAGACTGACAGTTCGTAGGGGATGAGTCAAAGGTCGCTGATGAGAAGATCCATCCAGATAATTGCTGTAATTGCACCCTGAGGATGCAGCTCCTCTCACAGAGCATCAGGCAGTGACTGTTGGTAAATCTATACTTGGCAGTGAACTTCATCCCATGCCTTAAATCAAAAAAGTTCCTTCATCAGATATAAATGGAGATTTATTTTGATTTTTTTCTCCTCAGTCCAGCCATGTTTTCTCCTGTTGGCAGGTGAAAATGAAATAGTCTCATTCTGAAACAGGGAAGTAATTGTGGCTTAAACATAAAATTACTATTTAGTGTTAAACCCTTTGATGAATACACAAGCTGTTGTTACTTCACAACAAATATCAATAAGCAGCATGAATGAGTATACATAATTCATAATATTTAACTTGAAAGTGCATCTTTTTCTTACAGTGATTGATTAATTTTTCTTGAGTTTGTCCAGTGACTTCATCACAATTTAATACAAAATGCTTTTCTGTTGGAGAGTGAACAGTAACATGACACATTAAATGTTACAAAATTAGCTTTTCTCCCACCCCTTTGCAAGGTCCAGAAGTCCAAAAGCTTTGTGGTTGCATTGCTGAATGAAACAAGGAAAATAACACCATTATCAATCAGTCAGCCCTTAGCACTTAGGACTTTATTATATGAAGAATAAGAAATATTCAATCGAGGTTATGCTCAGTAAGGAAGAATTCAAAAGGCAGGAACTAACTGAAATACAATGATCAGAATGTGGGTTTTTTTAACCTCAAACTGTTTGAATGTTGTGTGTAACACACAGCACTTCCTATTTTAATTGACTGTTTCTTTGCCCATAGGGGAATTTTTCCTTTACCAGAGAGGCCCAAGGGACGGGAAGCAAAAGGTTTGTTTTTGCAAGAAGTTGCAGTGCTTGTTTTCTGTCAAAGCTCCACAAAGGATGGTGATTACCCCAGCACTGCTGGGGAAGGTGAGTGAGCGTGCAGCATTACACAGGAGCCTGTTCTGAGCAGGATTTCATTCCCCTCTCGGGCTGTGTGTGCCCTGTATCACTTTTCTGTGCTTACAGAAGCTGACATGATGAAGAAGTGCAGGGGTAACTTGGTGCTGCTCTCAACAAAGGCTGGTTCCTCTCTGATGCTCTCTGGGCCAGTTTGCAGGTTCAGGCTTGTTCCTTTAGACCCACACTGACACAGAGGCAGGGGCAGAAGAACATTTTTGGGAAACTGCTTTAGTGGTTTTTAATCTGCTGTTATTTCCTCCTTCCTGGATTTTTCTATATTGATTCCAAGCAAGTGTGATAGGGAAGAGCTGTCTCTAAACTACACCCCAACGTGGGGAAAACAACAAAGCTTTGCTCTCCTCTTGCAGTTTATCCAGTCAGGTTTCTTTTTTATTCAGGGAAATTGCTGGGGTTTTCCACACTGATAAAAGCTGTGCTGTCAGAGACATAATGGTTTTACATCGTATACCTCTCATGCAAGTAGTAATTTAAATTTGTCTTTACTATTATGAAATAAGTAGGTAGTAGCATGGTCTTGTGCCAGCACAGATTAGTACATTTATAATTAGATTAGTACAAATTGTTTATAGGTTTCAGACTCTACTTAGCCCAATGGAATATGCATGCAATGTGTAAAATTGCTTTATTTCGTGGAATTCCTTTGCAATAACAAATGTGTAGTTCAGAATAGAATTTTACATTTTTTACATTAGTTCAATAACAACTATAATCTGATACTGTGGTCATTTGGTTTATGCATTTTGCCATTTATTCATCTAAACAGAAAGCAGCATTTTGTGCCTGCCAGAGATCTTGGTATTTATCTATGATTCATTCAGTGTCTATAAGTCAAATATACTCTTGAAAGTTTCCCTGAAGCTCTTGCTCGTGGGAAACCAACAGGCTTACACCAAACATATCTGTCACTACTAAAAGCTATTTGATAAGAGACTTGGGAAAAAAAATCTTCTTAAAATACAGCAGGAGAGTATCTGCAAAAACCAGAGCTCTTGAGTCAACTGCTGTACAGGAGCTCTGGCAGCTATTTTTGCTGGGAGTGCTTTGGGTAGAAGACAAACATGGTCAAATTAGCTAAAATGCTGGAAGTTCAGTCAAGGATACTGCCTTAAATAGTTCACCCAGAAAAGGACAAGGCTTTCTTAGGGCAGCCCCTTCAGAATTCCAATGGCTGTTGAAATTTCTAAAAAGTAAATATCAAATATAGTAATTTTTCTGTGAATTTGTTTTACGAGAGATTATTGGAATATTTTGGGGTCAAATTCAGCCTTCCTAACTATGAAATACTCACTAGAAAAAATATATATCTGAGAGTAGACCTTGATTAATATTGTTGTTTTCCTATTCTTGGCTGTATTTTTTTGCCATTCATGGCTATAGGTCACATAGCTGGCAGAAAAAAAGTATGGAAACAAGATGCTAAAATTTAAAGGAAAATGTGTTCACTGTCAACCTCCTTTTACTATGCAGTGGTTTTTACTTCTTGCCAAATATCTGCTATTTGACCTCTCTGGGCTATGCTAATATTGACCTAAAGAGCACAGGAGATTATCTTTCAATGTAGGAATAAATTCAATATTTACTCATAAATATTTTTCATAGAGCCACAGAATACCAAGTTGGAAAAGACCTCAGGGATCATATGACTGAACCTTTCTAGGCAAAATCACAGCCTTGACAGGATGGCCCAGCATCCAGCCCAGCTGAACCTTAAAAGTCTCCAGCACTGGGGAGTCCCCTGGGGAGATTTTTCTGTAAAAGATTTTCCCTGTAAAAAGGGAATTTCCATCTTCTTTGTAGCCTGGGAAGAGATCTCCCTAAGCCTTCTTTTCTCAAGGCTGAGCAGCCCCAGTTCTCTCAACCTTTCCTCACAGGTTCCTTCCCAATTCTTTGATCATTTTTGTGATTTTCTCTGGACTATCTCCAGCCTTTCCACATCTTTTTTTGCATTGCAAGGACCAAAACTGACCCCGTTATTCCATGTGAGGCCTGGCAAGTGCTGGATTGAGTGGGATGATGATTTTATCTCTGCTGGTGATGCCCTGGTTGGAGCAGCCCAGCATCCTGTTGGCTCTCTGCCACAGCAGCTCCCTGGTCACTCATAATGAGCTTTTTGCCCTCCAGGTCCCTTTGCACAGAAAGAAAAGCCCTCAGTTCCTGGCTTATTCCTGGTTTTCACCTACACCACCACTGCAGGCACACTGCAGATATCCAGCCTATCCCCTTCCCTCATCTCAAATCCCTTCAGCTGCCACAAAAGCTTTGTGGAAGTTGCAGTCCCTCCCCAAATGCCGAATGTGTGGGTGCCACCCCCATCTGTTAATTAACATTTGCAAGCACAGACCGATTTCTGATCATGTGGGCAGAGGGTGGCTGTACCCACTTCTAGGAAAGATTAATTCCCCAAATGCCAGAAGTGGGAATAATGGAGTGGATCATTTGGGGTTGTGGTGGTCTCAGCAAAGGGTTAACAAGGGCTGTGCACAGCCAGCCCCTCACTGCCTCTGCTGAAGGAACATTAATTATAGAGAGCCCAAAGAATTCAGAGCTAAAAACCTGAATAGTATTTAAAACCAAGACACTCAAATAACCGGTTGGATTTGATCTCTAATAAATTACTGTGGTCTGATGGTGAAATTCAGCGAGAGGGTGACAGTCAGATGGGGAGGTTGGCAGCAAAAGTTTTAAAAATAAATAGTCTTAAATTGCAGGAAATTACAGCAAGCAGCTCCTTGGAGTTATTTTTCTGCAGGCATTGTGTGTCTGAGGAGGCAGGCAGCCTGCTGGCAAGCTTTTGACCTTTTGTGTGAGAAATAAAATATGCAGGTGCAATAGTGTGAGTGCACAACGGGGGACAGTGACTTTCAGCTGAGGCTTTGAGCACTGGGGACCCTGCAGGGCCAGGAGTGCTCCAGATCAGCTCCATTAAAGCTGAGAGCGACACAGGGAGAGGCTGTGCCTGTAAAGGATTGCAGAATTTGTGTGTTTCCTACAAATACCCTTGGACTCCAAATCTGTAAATCAGCCGATGGAAGACGTGTGTTAAATGATCTGGCTGAGAACTGATCTGCTTCTTGTGTTCCCTGTTTATGTTTCAGTCTGGAGAAACCCTCAGAGCAGCTGAGTTTAGTTTGATGACATTGCTGCCACCATGCTCTGACTCCCAGTTCCTTGGCTGAAAGGAAATCCAAACCTGCATGGCTGTAATTGTAATTACATTCCAAATTCTTAAACCCTCTAAGTAAATGTGAATTAGAAAGGATGATTTTAAATGTAATGAAGGTGCTGTAGATAAAAAGGTGGCAGTGATGTTGGGAATGTCAACTCTGCAGTGGCTGGAGGAAAAAGTCCTCTCCATTCTCCCTCTGCAACAGAAGTGATGAACTCTGGATCTCTGTGGACAAAAGGAGCTGCTCCACTCAGATATTCAGTGTTTACCAGGTCAGTGTTCATACAGACAAAACTGAGGAATTCCAATCATTCAGTTCTCACAGTTTAATGTTGCTGTTACTGTTCCAATGTTTGTCAGTTGTTTGGGCAAGAAAAATCACCAGCTTTTACTGGGGGAAAAACCCCCAAGCTCTCCCAAACATTTCCCTGTCTTTATAAATCACAGAGGAATTTGCACTGAGGATTTTGAATCCAAAGTTTTACCTACTGATAGATCACATTTAGAACCAAGTTTTAGCTCCATGTTCTTATCAAAATATTGTTTTTAAAAAATTGAAGGATATGTTCTTGGAAGCTTAAATAAACTCCACAGATAAATTTATATCCATGTAAGTTTTATAACTAAACCCAGTTCTAACTATTATCTGCTGGTGGCACCATTACACCAGAGGAATTTATTCAAGTTTAAAATGAAAAACTGCTACAGAGTACACCTCTCAATCTGATTTAATGGGATATTTTTTTTATTTCTTCATAGTTTGGTGTAATTTAAGTCATTTTGTTTCCATGGGGTCTTTGTGGGTGAGTTATAAAGACATGAGCTTCATAAGGAGCCTATTGGTGATGTACCAGGGAAGAAAATTGTCTGACAGTGTCACCTAAAGTGATCTTTTATGCAATCACACCCTGTTTTTTCTCTGTGCATCACAGGCAGTTCCAAACTGAGTTTTATTTTCTCTCCCTTTTTTTATTCTTTCAGCAATCTTGACTAAATAAATGAAAAAGCCAACTTAGACCATGTTTCATCCTTCAGATGCTGAAGATTAATCTTTGAACTTGATTTTTCTAATTGTAAATGGGTAGGAACAGGTACATTAATTTTTTGCTGTGGGATAACCACACAGAAACCCATTTTTTTTTTTTTGGTTGGCAGTTAAATACAGCTTATTTTGTTTTCTTCAACCTTCCTTATATTGTCCTAATTTTTCATGTAATTTCCTAGACCTTTCCATTATTGATATATATTGCTACATAACTGTGCAAGCCACTTATATACTACAGAGCATAGTGCAGTTTGATTTTTCCTGTGGATAGGAGAGCAATCACTTCCAACAGTATTTTTCCACACAGATTTCTTCTAGAAAACTTCAGTTTTTAGCTTAAAGTTACAAAGACTGAAAATTTTGAGCAGTTACCTAAATTAATCTGTGTCTTCACTGGGAGATGCAAGCACTTCTAATTAAATATATAATTGATTTTATTAGTTCTATTTTTCTTGCAAGGAACTGATTTCTGCAGTCTTCTCAAAAATGGGAGAGTCACACTACACTTCAGTCCATTGTCAGTGCCTTTATCCATGGCCCATGTTCCTGTAAAATTCAGTTTAAAAATCCCCTTATAAAACCTGGTATTTTTCTGACTTTTTCCCAATATTAGAAAACACAAATTCCCCACCCCTCCCATGTTACCCTCTCCCTCCCCTGGTTAATGTTGCTTTATATCTGGGCAGAAGTAATTTGTGCAAGACACATTACTTATAGGACAGTGCCTAAAAATACATCAAAAGGTCACTGCACAGCAGACAGAACACAGCACTTGTTCCAGCCACTCGCACTGACAACCACAGGTCTTTGTTAATATTAATTGTGCATATTTTAAACAGTGCTTGCTTTAAAAATACACTGCCCAGACGTGCAGCAATGAGCATTTTGTGAGCCCTGGGACTGGATAACGGGGTCAGCTCTTCACTGATGATTTTAGGCAGAAGTGTTTGCTGTTCTTATTGGCTTCCAGGTTTGTGAATTGTGCATCTGCTTGCAGGAAAGTGGGGTATATTTCCAAAAACACCAGTGAAATTAAGAATAACAAAGATGTAGAAAGTACCAAGATTCAGAGCTGATGATTGGCACAAACTGTGTGCATTATTTGATTATTTGCATTGAATTCACGGTGATTGTGCTCATAATTAAGTGTGTACAGAGAACATGGGAAAAGCTCTGCTGGGAGAGCAAGGCCAGGTTCCCTCTGAGCTCAGGAGGAGCTGAGCTGCTCTGAGAAGGTGGAGCAGAGGTCCTGGACTGACCCAGGATCCACCCAGGGATTGTCCCCAGGGGCATCTTCTTCCTTCCAGCTGGTGATGTGGCACTGAGAAGGAGCTCCTGACACAGAATCACACACAGTCACCTCTTGTGCCATCCCTTCTTGGGAGCCCAGGCAAAACCAAAAGGTGTGATTCTCTCCTCAGGTGGACATTAGCCAGGAATGATGTTTTTTACTAAAACCACAGACTCTGAGTCTTTATCCAGAGAAAAGGCTGAAGCTTTTGAAAGCCTCTATCAACATTAAACAACCAAACCCTGGCACCTGGACACTGTTCCCATCAAGGCCCTCTCACTTGAGCACAGTTGGTTTGTTTTGTAATTTATCCTTAATAAGAAAATGTTGAAAAGATCTAATTCTGGCTGGGCATCAAAGGCAGTGGAGCTGTACAGGGACAGAGTTGTTTATAATGTGATTGTGCTGTGTGGCAATTTACAACCCAAATTTATGTTGCTATTGAGTATGGCCTTTTTTTTCTTTTGAAAACTCCTATATAAGTGTGTTTACAATGGTAATTATTCACACAGAGTTAGAAGCAAAAAGAATGCAAGTGAGGTGAAAGCAGCAGCAGCACAAGGAAGGTGATGCTGTGTAGGTAAAGTCATTTCAGAGCTTCCTCAAATGTTAAGCTGATGAACATTAATTCTCTTTTGGAAGAAAGATTGAGGTAGAACAGATGAGTTGGTTGCCAAGAAAATGCTTTGAAAGGAAGTAATGTGCATGTTGACATTTCCTGCTTTTGCATAATTATTTTTTAAATAACTTCTGTAATTGCCTTGAGTGGAATCATTGTGTTCATTAGTGAGCTATGAAGACAAGCATTTCCAGCATCTCAGAAGGGCTGCCTTGTGCTGCACCTCTGTCTCTTGCATCTCACCATCCCAACACATGCTTTTATCTTGTTTTTGACAAAGCAATATGCCATCACTCAAACAAAAACCAAGCAGCATCTTTTTTCTGCCGTGTGTGCACCTTGTTCCACCTGGAGGGGTTAAACATGAGTAGGACTTTGTTCACCTTCCCAAGGCTGCCCACTTGGCATGGAAAATCACAGACCTTGCCCACCCAGGGCACGAGATTCATCCTCCTCTGAGCACAACTACAATCTGTTGGCTCATCATCAAATCCACAAAGCAGGTTTTGGAACAGAGGATGTTGGTAGGTTGAAGGCCGAGGAATATTTTCCCCCCTGGCCCCTCTCAGTATCTGTCCATGTCCTGTGTGCCAGGGATCTTCTTTTTCCCTGTGAAAATCCCAGTTTCCTCCCTCCTCACCCCATCCCAAGCATCCTCTGCCAACAGTGTTCTGCCTCCTCGTTTTCCAGTTGCCCTGGCCATGTTCTGTGTGTGGAGATGCTGATGGGCAGCAGCACCTGCTGCTCCAGCCGGAGCGCCCGCCCCGGTTTGGAGGGTGATTCCTGCCAGCCTGGTGATTCCTGGGCTTGCCCTCTCTCTGTTCCTGTCAGGTCTTTGCCTTCCACAAACTGCCCATAATTAATTAATATGGTGATAATTAAATCTCCCCTGCACCAGGCAGTGCACGAAGAGCCCTCCTTGTCCATGCAGCTCTAAGGATGCTGTGATCACCTGCCGGCTCCACCTCACAATACCCGGCACCACCTATTTGTTCCCAAAGAGCTGTTTCAGCAGCTGTCAGATGCTAATGAAATGTTTCAGCTGCTGAAACAACCTGTGCCCTGTGCAAACCAGGGGGCACATCATGGAAATGGGCATAAATATTCATAACTATTCATAATGGCACTAACAAAACCAAAAGTGCGAGTGCGGCTATCAGAGCTCCAGCGTGGATGTGTTGTGATGGGTTTAGAGTGATGAATGCAGCCTGGATGTTTTGAAATAATGCTGTTATTTTTAGAGTTGTGAGGAAAAAAAGTCACTAAAGGTAGTGGGATTACAGGGTAAGAGCAGGATTTGTGCTCCTGGATGATGTTGGCAGTTTTGGAATTGGGCAATGCTGTCTGTTGTGGGTGATGCACTGAAACTTGCTCCTGAAAGAAAAGAGTTGCTGTGTTTGCTCATTCTGTTTGCATCTCTCTTCTGAACCTGCTATGAAGAATTAAAAACTTCTCACCAGATCTGTGCTAGATGTTTATGGAACACAAATCCCACAGACGGAGTTCAGTGTTTTACTTTCTAAAATAATTAATGTCAATCAATGTATCTGATTTAATCAAGAGCTGATAATTTCCCACCTTTCAGCACCCCAAAGTCTAAAATCTTTGACATCAGCATAGAAATGTGAGTCAGTCTGTTTAAACAGACAGCTTTACAAACTAATTCTGTCAATGTCTCTGCATAGGGATTTTTAAAAAGTAATTTTGTTTGTAATGCACTCTTTTTCTTCAGATTCAGGATAGCCCTGCTGAGAGAGGACAAGGATGATGTTCCTCTTGAAACCCTGTGTTGGTAGGTCCCCCTAAGGCACATCAGAAGCCAGTGATACCTATTTGCTCATATTTCTCTGCCACATCAATAGCTTTCCAAATCTGTGAAGAGTTTTTAATCAGTGTTCTGTAAAAGAAATTTATTTGGGGGAGTATAATAATGTGTCTTTATACATCCCTTTCCTCTTCTGCCCAGAGTGAAGTTTACCATTAAAATTCACTGAAAGGCTGCTGTTTCAGGATTGCATAAAAAGGTGCAGAGCTGGGCAGGGATTAAAAGACCAATTTTGAAAACTGTTGGAATGCAACTGATTTTAGTTATGGAAGCTTCAGTGGGAAAAATCCCTGCTGTGGTCTGGTTCTTATACACAGTGATTCTACTAAATACTGCTAGAAAGAGATAGGATTCAATTTGAGTGAGGTTGAGCATATGGGAAATATTTCTTGGGTATGTGGGAACTAGACAGGCTCCATGAAGACATCCAGCTGATAAGCTACATCTGAATCTGAAAATAATCATAAATTGGTGGTGTTACCTTGAACTATTACCCATATAGCCTGGGTGTGTATATTTTTCTGGGGAAGAAGTCTTGTGAAAATAAAGTTAATTCAGTGTCTCAGATAAAGAATGATGTTTTAGTTGGAAATTGTTGTCATAATAGTTGCACAAAAGGCTCCAAATATTCTGCAGCTTGGTATGAATAAAATGTTCAAAGGTACAGGTGATGTTCCTGAGCCATCAAAGGGTTTTCCACTGCCACCACAGTGTTTTATTAAAATGAAAAGATAAAAAACAAAGCTCTGTGCTAATCTTTTGCTTTGTTGCTTAAGGGACATTTCAGTATAAAGTAGCAATTTCCATATCATTTGAATAGCAGTTGCAAGCCATTGATGTTTAAAGTAAAATGTGCAACTCCTGTAATCAGCAAAAGAGATGCAAATGTCTTGTCTGTCTCCAAGTGCAGCTCCCTGCTTGCTGCCTCAATTAGATTTAGAGTGGAAAACACGATCAGATAATGAAAATCATGGGAGCTCCTCTTTCATCTCTTGGCTGCTCTCAGTTTGTTCAGGAGTTGGAGGGAGCTGGATGCCAGCAGCATCTGGAGGTGGGAAGGGATGTGATCCCCCCTCTGCCCTCTCCCCTGGCCCTGCCCCTGGGGACAGCAGTGGCCTTTTAGTTCTGTTTATGCCCGGTGCCCTGCCAGTGCAAGGCTCCACACATTTTTGTAAATAAGCAATCACAAAAATAAATGACATTTATTGTTTAGATGCCAGGCCAGTGGTTTTGGTGCAGGGAGCAGCAGGTTGGATAAAACCCCCCTGAGCTCCCTGAGTTCTGCCATGCCAGGCTTTAGGTGGCTGGAGCTGTTCCTCAGAGGGCTTTTTAACTCTAAAAATAACCTGTAATGGAATGAGGGAAGAGTTTACTTTATCCTTCACATTTCCAATGGGACAGTGAACACTTGCATGGTGCTGTCCTGTGCCTGGTGCAGTGATTAGAGAGGGGTTTCCATCAGAATGATTCCTGAGTGGAACTGCCCTTCCTAGGGAAGGGAAAACTTCCCAGGAAAAGGCTTGGGCTTGAGCAAATTAAAATCAGTGAAGCCTCCAAAACAGGTTGCTGTTGGGATGAGAATTCTCCTTTGCTTCCTCTAAAACATTTTCCTGGAAAGAGGATGTATTTTTTTTTCTTATTAGCACTTTTCATAATCAGGAGACATCTTATGGAAAAGGATTTCCATCTTGTGGTCAGCTGTGGTAATAAAACACTCCAGCTGGACTTTTTTTCAAAGCAAACCAAACTGGTTTCAATAAGAAATAATGCAAATCTCTTGTGGTTCCTTGTGAAGGTAAATGCTGGAGACCTCACAGAGTCTGTTTGTACAGAAGGCAAAACTTTCAGGGTTATCCCTCTTCATCTTTAGAGCTAAAATAGTTGGGAAAGGTATAATATAAATGATTCATGATGGAATATTTAATTTTGACACATTATACAGCATGTTGGCCTCAGGAACCATGCACAGGAACCCACACAGAATTACTTGGAACTTTAACAGAAAGGAGGCAATTACCCCTGAACTTCTGGGAAAATTTCCATCCAGAGCCAAATATTGTTGCTTGGGTTGTTTTCTATTCCAGGATGACTCTGAGTCTCAGTACAACGTCATCATAACTTCATGCAGGCATTTGTTGTTCAGGACAAATTTTGAAACCCATGCTCTAATCTTGAAATAGCAAAATGCTGCAGGGTTAATTGCTGGAGTTCACTGGAAAATCTACCCACTTCAGTGGGAAAGACTTTTTAATATATTTTAAAAAAAACCAAATTTGGAAAGGTCATCTTAAATATTAAGGGCTGTGGTTGAAGGGCAGGGCTGTGTGTGCTGGGGGAGTTTAGAGCTCAGATCTTGTGGAGGTGCTCTGTGAATGACCTCAGTTGTACAACCCTGCAAGGAAAGGTGAGGCTGTAAAAAGGAATCATTAATCTCTTAAATTGAATTACTGCCTTGCCCAGTTGTGCACTGTGATGCTTGTGCAGATTGCACTGAAAATCTGACTTCAGCAAGAGCTGGACCAGCCTTGAATATTTACAAGGAGAGTTAAATAAGATTTCAGATCAGATTCTTGGAGATAAATGTAAAAATTTCAGAAGTATTTTTTGAGGGCTTGTAACTAAAGGAGATGTTCAGTGTGTTCCTCAGTGGGTGCCAAAAAGCTTATTTTCAGAAGTGTCTGAATTTCAGGGAAAGTCAATAACTGCTATATTTAAACTGAAGTCAATGTAACTGCTGCTGAAGTCCATCTATATTCTTTTTGTAGGAATACTAAGGAAAAAAATGCAGCATGTATATGAAAAATCAGGTAAGATGTGTATGACTTACATGACACAACAAATGTAGATTCCAAAAAACAGGTGAAGAACATGTCTGAGGTTGTGCTGCAAATGTCACTGAAAGGAAAGTAGAAAATGAGATGTTTGTGAACTCTTTGCAGTATTTGGTAAATAGGTTCAGAAAAACTTATATCCAAAGGTTTCACATGGGCCTTGTTCTGTTGGTAACTGCAGCCAGTGGGAGTTTTTGCCATGGTCTCTATTGAAACAGGATCCAGTTTATTTCTTTATTTCTTATGTGGAAGTAAAAACCTTGGACCTTAATTGCAAGAACACTTAAGGAGGAAAACATTTTCTCTTTTTATTAAAAAAAAATAAAAAGAGATAAACAAAGAGAAAGAGAAACAAAATCAAAGTTTGTTAAAAGCATTAAAAAATACTTGAGGAAAGGCTTCCTTAAATCAAACAAATCTCTCATTTTGCTTTTAGACCTTCCTGGAGGGTGCTGTGTTTATCCCATTTGTTTGAAGTGTGAGAACTTTGTGAAATGAAGCCATTAGCAGCTGGAGCTGTGCTGCTCTGGAGAAATGCAGCTTCCACAATTTCACATTTCCCCAGAGGAGGTGAGGAGCAATCAGCCAGGCAGGAGAGAGGAGATGCCCTGGCACTGACAGGAGCAGCTGAGCCTGCCAGGGTGGCTCTTGGGCAGGGCTGGGGATGCTGTGCTGGGCTCTTGGAGCATCCCTGACCTCTCCATGGCTGCCTCAGCCCCTGCAGATCCAAATCTCCAGGTCTGGGTTCTTCTGTGAGTTGTAATATGTGCATGGATGGGCATTTCCTCTTGCAAAGTTTTGGGAGCTCGTGCAGGTGTTCCCTTACCCAGAGTAACTCCAAACAGAGGCTTTGAGCCTGCTGAGGATGATGGTTGAGGGGTGAACAACTTCCTTCAATTTATGGATAGTGCTTCCTTTCTCTGCTTCAAACTGCTGAGTAACTCCATCCCTTGAAAAGTATTTCATTTCTTTAGTTCTTTGGATTTGTAATGTTTCCTGGAGCACTGTGTGTTGGTGAAAAAGTGTTTTATTTGTCTGAAATTTTGTTGACAAATGTCTCCTTGCTTGTGTGGAGGTCTTCATTTCAAAGCAATTGCCCTGTGCAATTAACACCCCTGTAAGCTCTTGTGACAGCAGTGAGTGGGCACCATCCTCCTGCTCCTGCTGTTCCCAGCCTTGGGAAGGACAATTTTGTGCAAGTTTTGATTCCCACATCCTCAGCTCTTCGAACTGTGAGGAGGAATGTAAGTACAGGTGCTTTGGGGAGAGCTGGCTCTCCAAATGGACTGCTTTTTTAAAAATTTGTATCACCAGTTGCTAAGAAATGTCTGCAGGAACTGCCAAGCACACTCTTGTGGGGCTGCTTTCCATATAAATGTGTGCCAGGGTCACCCAAGTGTGGCCTCAGAGGAGCAGAAGGTGAGCCCCAGCAGGGAGGTGTTTCCCTGGCAGTGGTGGGGAGACTCTCCTGGCGTGGTCTGTGCTGGGACACATCGTGGAGAATTCCCCCTGGAAGGGGCTCCCCTGATGACCCCACCTGCACTTGGGAAGTCCCAGGTTTTGCCATCCCAGTGGATGGTGGAAGTGAGGAATCTGGATGGGAGATGGAGCTGGTGGTGCCTCAGAGCAGGCCCTGAAGCTTTGGCAGGTTCTGTGGCCCAGATCCAGTGTGGTTTTTCCTTTGGTTTTGGTTTTTCTGCCGTTCCCAAGCCCTGGCTGAGTGCTGTGACACCAGGCTGCAGCTTTCAGCAGCAGCAGCCCAGAAATGCTGGTTAATCACCAGTTTATTAGCTCGTGGCCTTAGGCAAACCTGAAATCATTAACAGCCCATTTGTTGGGCTAATGACTCTTTTTTACTAGAGGTATAATTTAATATATGGTACCTTTCATGCTTAATTGTGCTCTTCAAAGTTTCTTTTGAAGGAATTTGTTTTTCTGTGTGCATGTATATGAGAGGGTTGGGAGCTGGCTGGCTTTGCTTGCTTGCATGTGTTAAAATCTGGATAGTTTATGTAAGATTTTAATTTAGATATGGGTATTTCCCCTGTTGCTTGCTCTTTCAATATTTTTATCTTTGAGCGCTTGGAAAACAAATAATGATGAATTGCCAACAGGTTTAAAATAACATCATTTCATGCCCCTCTGTAGGTTGCTACATTGTTTTGGACAAGACCTAAACCCAAAATCCTGATCAATAGGCCCATTGTGCCAGCAGCTTCCAAATGAATGCAAGTCTTGATCTCAGTGTCCTGGCTGTTTTCCAGCCTGGTTCACATTTTACTCAGCAGCAAGTCCCACTTCTCTTCCCTCTAACCTCAGTGGGAATAGAGACAGACCACTGTAAAGTGCTGCTAATCCCACGTGCCATTTGCATGCAGCACTTGTAAAGCATCCTGGGATCACTTGGGATGAAAAAAGGCTGTGCATGTAAGATGTTTCTCATTGGCATCCCAAATTCTCTGCCATGTCAGTGAGAGGAGGTTATGACTTTGTCAATCAGGAATTTTTATTTTTTAAATTTTTTTTTTAATTTTTTTTTTTTTTTAACGAGGCAGCTGATTGAAAAGGATAATAAAGATGAATTTGGTTTTCTTTCTGTGAGCTCTAGTGTCCCCTTCATGGAGATTAAAAATTTCCCGGTGCTGTTTTCAGCTCCACAGAGCAAGCAAAAGCTAATCCTGCTTGGCTATACCCACACCACTGCCATCCACTAATAGGATCGCCATACAGTTGTGACTTAACAGGCACTGGGACAGCATAATCCTGTTTATTCAGTCATCCAAAACACTGATGATCTGAGATAATCAGCGGGCTGGGAGCAGGGGAGGAGGAGGGATGAGGTTTTCTTTGCAGTGTGGTTTGTCTGGGCAGACGCAGAGTGCCAGGGTCTCCTCACAGAACATGGGAAGGGACCAAAAAACATCCCCCAAGGGCAGCCCTGGAGAGCCAACCCAGTAAAACAACAGCCTTGGCAGTGTGTGATCCAGTTGTTGTCCTCAACAATTCTAAATTGTTCATTTTTTGTCTGATTTAATATAGAAATACTCAGTGTCTGAGTGGCACATGAGGCACTGTACAAAATGTTTTGGCTACAGGTGGCAGAGGCTGTGTGTGAATGGGTCCTCTCCCCATGTTGACTCACATTTGGAAAGCTGCACCTACCTTGGTGGTGGATCTAAATTAACTAAATTTGGATCTAAATTTACTAAAATTACAACTATTGTTACATTTTTGTTAGGCACAAGGCACAGCTGTTCATGGGACACTGAATATTTGTAAGCAGACACTGGATCTGTGGGGATGTAGGAGCACATTCTGCAGAACCCCAACCAAGAAATATAATGTGTGAGACTTTCCCCAGTGACCTGCAGCCGTGAAACTGGGCTGGATAAAATCTCTGGAGAGGGCACAGTAGTGAGCTTTCAAATGACTTTCTTTTCTTGTTCTTGTGATCATTAAATCACAAGATTTAATGATCACACTTCATATTCTATCCCACTAATTCATTGGCTCAGGTTTCAGTGAAAGGCCCCATATCCACTTTGGTTTTATCTCTGTCTATGTGTGTTTAGCAGTCAATACTTTCCTGTTGTAGATATTCCAATGTTTATAACCTGAACTTTTACAGTGGGCACGAGCCATGGATTAACTTCAGTGATGCTGATTTTGAAGTCTCATTTTATGTTCTCTGAGCTGTCCTAGTCCAGATGACAGGTTTGTGGTGTGGGGATCCAGTAGCAATGGCTGAGCTCACTGTTCTTTATAACTAAAGCACTGTTGTTAGGTGCAGCTCCTCACCATGGTGACACTGCAAATATTGAACACAAAGTGATTCATGGGCCCCAATATAAAGCTTACTTTAATTAATATTTTACAAGATAACTTGCTTTATTTAACTTTTCAAACTTGAGTGGGTTGGGAAGGACAGAATGTTGCTATGGATAATTTATGGCCACTCATATTTGTGTGCTTTTTTTTTTTAATTAAATTTAAAAAGTATTGTTTGTTTTCTCCTCTCCCTGCTGGCAGATGTTCAGGCCCTTGCAGGGCTCCAGGGGATTTTCTGTGTGTGAGTGTTGAATGATGAGCTCTGAAAAGTGATGTTCTTGCTCTCCAGCCTCCCTCCATCCCTTTGTGTCCCCATGCAGGCAGTGTGGCAGGGCTGTGTCCTTCCTAGAAGTGCTTTGGGATACCCTGAGCAGAGAGCACGCTGCTCTGACCCCTGACCATCAGACCCCTCAGAGCTGAGCTTCAGTCACATTCCCCTGGAGAAATTCATTTGGGGTAAGTAACACCAGACTCTTCTCCAGAGCTGGCAGGAAGTGAAGGAATATGGCAGATGCAGTTTTGGGGCAATATGGGAAATTTGTAATCAGGAAATTAGCCCTGGGGTTGTACTTCTGAAGTGGAATGCAATGATGAGTATATTCCAGATTTCCCTGCACTTTGAGTGGAATTTATTGCACCTAAAAATTAATCTACAGACTAAGAACAGGCATCAACCCATCTACTTGAGTGGTGGCCACACCATCCTTAGAAGTGATCATACACAGGTCTTTCCCTCTGGGTGTGCCCTGATAATCTGAGAGATCACAGCCATGGCCTCTCACTGCAGTGACCAACACAGGGGAGGCCTCTGGAGAAAAACTTTCTCAATGCTTAGGTTTTTCTATAAATTTCCCTCTTACAACTAAGATTTCCT
Source organism: Parus major (assembly GCF_001522545.3). Lineage (NCBI taxonomy): Eukaryota > Metazoa > Chordata > Aves > Passeriformes > Paridae > Parus > Parus major. The sequence continues at coordinate 11,873,017 of NC_031788.1, forward strand.
CTTGTAATTTTTACAACCATAACTGTAAATAAGCAAACGTTTTAAAATCTGTTAAATTCACCAGCTTTCTTCTGCAAGCAGGGAAAAAAATGCCCATTATTAAGTCCTGTTTGCCACAAAGAAGTGCCCATTAGTGTGTGTCCAACCCCTTTATATAAAACTGAGAGCAATGAAGTCACTGGCAGGGCTTTTATTTGTCTATGTTAAGTCCTGCAGAGATGGCAGAGAAAAAAAATCCTGCATTAATAAAAGAATAAACTCCTCTTCACGTTAACATAAAATGCTTCTACAGTGATGAAAAGATTTGGGCTTGCTCCAGTGTGGTTTTCCCCGTGTGGTTGGTTTTTGCATTTCTTTCAACTTGCTCTTTGTAACCCATTTCCAGTTGGGTTTTTTTCCCTTTCCAATCTGACATACAGCATGATGTTACAAATTCTGGCCTGTGACAGCTTGAGGAATATTTATGTGCTTGGACAAAATATCTTCCCTTCCAAGTCAATTTTAAATGCCATGGAAACGTTTTACTCCCGAGGTTTTGTTTGTCATTGTTGGTTATTAAAAACCTCTGCCCAAGCTCAGCAGTGACACAACAATCCCTTGCAGGAGGCATTTTCAGGGATTTTGCATGGATAGCTTCAGGAAGTGAGGAGGGGATGATGGAGAGGAGAGGAAAATAGAGATGGGATCTTTTCCTATACTATTTCAAAGGTTTCTTTTTCTTTGCAAGGTGTGCAAGCAGAAGTAACCATGAGGCAGGAGCTGGAAGTTGAAACTGTGCTCACAAGCCTGGCCCAGCCTGATGTCAGGGGACAACCTCTGGTGAGCTTTGTTTCTTTCCCTGTCCTCACAGCTGGGAATATGCCAGGATTTAAAACCAGTGTAGCATTAACTGCCCCATTACACACAGCAGAAAGCTGGGGGACTGACCTCATCTGCCAGAACAAGTGTTTTAATGCTGCCCAAAGTTCAAATCAATCAAAAGGTCAAACTTGTTTAAGGCAGGGTGTGATAAGAGGGGCAGTGGAAGTGCAGGAAGCTTGTTCCCACTTGGAATTGGGCCAGCCTGGCTTCAGGAAAATCCCCAGATAGGATGAACCCTGGAGAACAGTGACAGATGAGAAACTCAGGGCAGGGCCTCCCATTGCTTGAGACAGAGAATTCCCATTAAATGCAACAGAAGGAAAATAGACCCTGGTGAATGGGACTTTGGGTCCTTCTCCTGGCAAAGCCTGCCCAGGACACAGCTCACAGTGCCTTGATGTTTTGGTCAGGTGGTGGAATGGACTGTGAGAGGAAAAGGGGATTTTCAGCCTGAAAGGTTTGTCCCTGTGAAGGAGGAAACTTCTTTCTCTGAGTCCTGAGTGCTCAGAGCAGCTCTCTGGAATGGTCCAGGCTGGTCCTGGGGCATCTCTGCCAGCATGGACATGGTGGGATGTGAAAAACCTCTGGTCAGGGTTGAGGGAAGTGGCATCTTCAGTTTATCTCCTTTGGGGAGGAAGATGGAACTCACACCTTTCTCAGTTGAGACTGGAACAGAACATTTTCCCTTTCCAAAGGCAGAATTTTTCTCTCTCAGTGTTTTCTTCTGTGCAGGGGACAACAGGGAAAACTTCTCTGTGGAAAACCCCCCTTCTGGTTCTATGGGGAGCTGCTCAGCAAACCTCAGCAGCTGTTTGGAAAACTCAAAAAAACACAAATAAAAGGAAAAAAAGTAGAAAAAAAAAGAAAAAAAGAGAGAGAGAAGAGTGAGGAAACTTCTTAGAGTCTGCTCCTGCCATTTGAATTATGATGGGGGACATAGCTGGGGAGCCCATTAGCCTCCGTGGCACATGGCCATGCTTTCATAAGCTTGCAAGAGATGGAGTTTTTCTATATAGCTTTTATTTTTTTTGGTCAAAGAAAGCATTCTCCAAGGGCTGACTACAGACAAAATCCCTGGTCTTTTTGGCAGAATTCCCTGGTACTTACACAGCCAGGTTTTCTGTGCTCCAGCTCTGGTGTGACCCACGCTTTCAACACATCCAGGGCCAAACGAGGATCTTTTGACTCAGGCTGAATCTGACCATTTTTCTTCTATGGGAAAGATGTAAATAATTCCACGGGTGGGAGGAGAAAGGTGATATTCAGGATGAGGAAAAGTGGCCAAGACTGCAGACCTGGCTCTAAGTGGAAGGATGTGTTGAGGACCAAGCCATAGACCTGCTGGATCAATAGTCCAGCTCAGACTGCTCAGCCCTGGAGGGCACCTGCCCATCCTGTCCCTCCAGCCTCTGGGGTCAGGTCTGTGCTGCTTCTCACTGCTGGCAAAACCAGCAACACTGCAACAGAGAATGGGGACTTTTCTGAGCTCTTGTCCATGACACCAGATGTGCCTGTGCTTTTTTTCAAGCTCATTTGAATGTATGTAATGGACTTCTGGCTTTGAAAAATCATCAGTTACCAGATGTCTTTTAAATTGTCTACCTTGCAGGATCGTCCGTTACCAGATGTCTTTTAAATTGTGAACCCCTGTAGTCAGAGGTTAAAGCTGTGTCAAAACAGTCACTGATATGATTTCATACTACACTTTAAATGCACTATGATTTCCTCCAACTCCTTCCCCTTTAAAGTCCTCTCATGGAAATTTTATGGCTCACCCAAGATTTGCCACCTGCCCATCGCTAGAGATTCAGTGATAAATGCTTTTAATAATTAACAGTGGCAGGGGCTTTGTAGCTGTGTCTCATGGATATCTCACCTCTCAGACAGCAGAAATAAAAGCCTGTTGTAACAGCAAGAGTAATGATCTGGATGCTGGTGGAAGGTTCCTGCAGCTGCACCATCAGTGCAGATCTACACCTGGAGCTGTTTGCAAGCAGGATTTGTCCTGGGCCCAGTTTGGAGCTCAAGGCAGCTGGAGAAGCAGCGATGCTTGCAGAGTTCCTAAGGTAAAAGGGGTTTGGGGGTTGTGTGGGGCTGGGAAGAGACCACCCAAGTCAAGAGCACAAGTAGGTTGGGTGCAAGTTTCCTTCTTAATCCGACTCTCCAGGGTCTCATCCAGCCTCTGTGCTGGCTGCCAAGAGCTCAGACTGAGTGGCTATTTTGGGATACAGCAACACCAAGTGTTACTTCAGAGATGTTTGGAGAGAGATTTAATAAAATCAACTAATAAGGTTTGACGTGCTGAAGATTAGGAAAAGTCATTCCGAGCATCTGAACTGACCTCAGGAGTGGGAGGCTCAGGGGAGCTATCCTGGGCATGGGTGCCCTCCTGGGATGGCTGGTGGGACAACAGCAGCTCACCTCTTTGTGAAACCATCTCTGAGCTGTGAGGGAAACCAGCGGGACAGCCTGGCACTGGCCTTAAAACTGAAAAGAAATAAAAATAAGGAAGGGAGAAGGCAGCTCGAAGCTCTGGGGCTGGGAGCAGCCCCTCTCCCTGCAGCTGGGGTGACTGCAGCAGCTGTCCCCGTGTAAATCACCCTGTCCCCAGCCCAGGGGTCCCTGCTCACAGCCCTCACACTTGGTGCCAACTGCTCGGGGCTGTCAGCTTCTGGTTTTGTTTTGATGGTTTAGGGTTTTTTTTTCCCTTTTTGTCACAGGACCAGCCCAGAATAGAATCACGAGATGGGTGTTTATTACTTTCCAAATAATCTATAGGCCGGTTTTAGTGCTGACACCGTTTGAAAGGCGGTGTCACCGCTGCGCTCATGTTTCCATGTGACACCACTGCTCGCTGGTTTTTCCCGTTTCATAACTAATAAGTGAAGTGGGTTTGACAGCCTTGGTTTCAGCTTCAGCCTGTTGGTTCCCATGTCACAGATAGGCTCTGTTAGCAGCAAATTCTTGTCAGGAGAAGAGAATTACAGCTCAAGCTTGAAATGTGCTGGTGTTCAGTGCAAAGCTTTAAATTCTTGACCAAAGTTAGATAAAGCCAGCTGAAAGCGTGACGTTTGAAATACACTATCTATTTATCTTTTCCTCCTGACCAAAAATACCTAGAGTGGAAGTATGTGTCTTTGCATCCAAGCTGAGAACAGCTGAGCTCCTCTTAAAAAAAAAAAAAAAAAGATAAACACAGCATTTTAAATATTCTGGGTTTTAAAATCTGTGCAACTGTCCCTCTCCCTGGATATGTGTAGATTATCTGTAATGAAAGAAAAAGGTATGTATGGACATATCTTTAAAGAAAAAGGAATGATTAGTTTTCAAGGTGTGGGAAGCTTATTTAACTGGTATTAAGATAAAAATGTTAGTTCACCCCCAGTAGTCATTAATAGCTCTGAGCTCCAGCCTGAGTACAGATGGAGCTTTGATATGATCACATTCTGCAGAGAGTATGTGCTGTATATCCTGCTGCTAATCCTGGGGTGGAAATCAGCTCCTCCTGACACCTGCTGCCAGGACCTGACACAACTGATTTCAGCCACAGCATTTGCAGCCTCCTGGGCTGGATTTTGGATTTGGGCACATCCCAGCTGGGCAAGTCAGTGCTGGGCATTTTCTTTGCCTGGTGCTGATGTCCTCCTGTAAAACCTCCCTCCAGAGCCCCCTTTCTGTGCTGCCCTCCTGGGTCCCCTTCAGCCCAACCATTTGTTGAAGCCCCTTTCTCTCTGCTGGATGAGGGCTGCCCCTCCCCTCCGGGCACAGCAGAGGTTTGTGTTCAAATGGTTTTAGTTATGGTTTCCAGCAGGATGAGCTATCCCACATCCCAGCCTGGAACAGCCTGTGGAATACAGCAGCTCCTGGGGTCAGATGAGGAACAAGTGCCTGTGGAGCTGGGACCTCCAGGCCCTCAGGCTACAGCTCTGGGCTTCTTCAGGGAGTGCTGTTTGTCTGGGGCTGCCATAAAAACTGGAGTCAAACGTGGATCCTGATGGTTTTGGCCTCCTTGTTAACATTTGGCAATCAGATCTTGTTGTTGAAGAGTTTTCTAGAGGCTGAGTGGGAGAATGGAGGGGGTTTTTGAGGGGCTTTTTTGGTAATGGTTTGCAAAATTTATGGTTTAGATCTGAAGGGACCCTTAGCCTGACCTCTGGTGTATAACAGAGAGTATTGAATTTCCTCCACTTAACTCCCACAGTCTATCCAAGAACTGCCTGGCCACAGTGCTTTCTTAGGTAAAAAAAATACTCATAGATGCACTCATTTCAGCATGGTAGAAATGTTTCTTATCCCTGCTAGGGAGGAATGGGATTTTCCAGAAGGCTCCAGGATGAAGAACTGACCTAGGCTCTCTCTACTTTCCCCTTGACCTCATCCCACTCCCCAGACAGTGCCCTGTGATCTGCTTGTCTCCTCTCCTGGTTGTGCTGGAGGTTGGAGAGACATTAAATGAGCTAAAGGGGCAGAGGGTAATTCCATTTGGGAATAAAGAAGGGGCAGGCATGTAACCCAATTTAGCAGGGACAGGGTTAACCTGACCCTGCCCCACATTAGGGTGGGAAATTTTCAGTTCAGAGCAGGTATTTATTATTCCACACAGATGTTTGCAATGACATATGAGCCAGCACTGCTGTTCTTTTGCACAAACCCTGTTGGGCCAGGCGCTGCATTGGTGCAGAGCAAAAAGCAGCCCTGAAGAGCTCTCAGGCTCACAAGGTAAGTACTTCTCCTTGTCCATTAATTTCCTCTCCCAGATTTAAAGTGCAAGGACAAATAAATGTTTTTAAGTGACCTCTTGAGACAGATGTGCTGTCAGCAGGCACTGACCTGCCTTGGGTAATGGAGGGATGGGAGATTCACGGATTTGGAAAGCTGCAGCAGTGTTTTTGCTAAAATGACACAGATTAAGATATTCTAGAGATTACCTTCCAAAAACATGGTGGTCAAGGGCTTAATGACTAAAATTGTGGTCAAATGTCTGCTTGTTATCAGTTGTCTATTGCCAGTTAAACTGCATTAATGAAAGCCTTTTGATAAAAGCTGCCTTATCACCCGGAACTGAGATACCCGGCCTAATGTGCTCCAGCAAGGCTGGAGGAAATGCTCCTTTCAGCAGCAAAGGAGACGAGGTGTCTCTTTCCTGAATTAGGCTGAGTCAAATGGATGGTCAGGCCCTCCAGAAAGAAGCAATTCCTTTCACCTTTTGTGTAAAGGGCTGCTTTATCCATGTGTCAGAAAGGATTCTGGCTGTCTTGCAGGAGTGTAGAGTCCAAGCAAACGCACCTTGCAGTGTGGCTGGGGCTGGAGGCAGCATCACTGCACCCTGGGGGGACAGCACAGCACATCTCTCTGCCATAATCCCTTACTTCCTTGGAGAAAATGGGTTGAAAATAGTATTTAACATTGTTGATGACAATTTTTCCAGATTTATTACCTGGTTTTTGTTCAGTGTTTGGCTGCCTGCTCCCCTTCCATCTGCCAGCCCTGTAATCCACCTCCTCTTATCTCAGCACAGTTCTCTCCACCTCTTGCTCATTTTCATTTTATTGCCTAACTAATCTCATCCTCCTGCTTTTCCTGACACCGCTCCCTCCTCCCCATCTGTGGAGATTAAATCACTGCTCCTTTTGTCTGATGCCACTCAACATTCCCCCATTTCACTCAGGCTTTGGGACGCTTCCAGGCACTTTTGCTGTTGTTGCACACATCCGTTTTCCTGGCACAAAAAGGCCCATCAGCATCTGATGGGAGCGTTAGCGAGTCCTCGTTTCAACCAGTTCTCAGAGATGTCCTGAATGTGAAATGGAGCCCAGGGTGGCAGAGCCAGGTGTGTGTCTGGAACACCAGGACCATCAGCAGGGTGCTCAGGACAGCTCTGCAGTGCTGGCAGAGCCTGGCACCTGAGCATTAGCTGAGAATGGAGTGGGCTAGGAAATCTCCAAACTCTCAAAATGTGAAGTTTTGGAAATGGTTTCTCATTTTGATGTATCAGTGTAGTCAACCGTCTTCCCTATTTACAAGCTGTCAGTGTTCATGGCCTCAACACTTTTATTCTAATTTTGCTGAGAGCTGCTGAGGGTTTTGGGTCAAGCTTGAACAGCCTCCCTGTGCCAAGGTGTTTATTGCATCCTGGTTTGGGGTCACA